>NC_081558.1:103498242-103629515 GCF_022355385.1 Mustela nigripes
TTTCCTCTCAGGGCCTGGCCCCGCGCCTTCCCGGGTAGAGCTGCTCTGGCAAGCGAGGGTTATGCTGAAATGGGCCCTGGCAGGAGGCTGCCTAGGGGAAGTGTGTCCCGGGAAACTCCGCAGCCCTCCCTGCCCAGCCCTCGGACGGAGCTCTGTCTATCTTAGGGTGGAGGGAAGGGTGGATTCTCGGCTCTTGCTGGAGCCCTGAGTGGGACCAGCAGCAAGGGAGTGTCGAACACTGGACTGTGAGCAACCCGGGCCAGGGTCTGCCTTGGCCCTGTTGTATGCGACCACCCCCAATCCTCATCCTCACCTACTTTCTAATAAGATCAACTGTCTGGCCCCAGGCTCACAGCTTAGAGGCCAAGTGGCTTTAAGCACATTATTGGACCGTTCTCAGCCAGCCTCAGTTTCCCCAGAATACCCCCTTCAGCTCTTTAGTCCCCATACCAGGAGATAGGAAGAGACCCCCAGTCCCTTCCATCTCATGGCCCTCCCCTCCACCTGCTCCTTGCAGGACTGATAACTTAGCATAATCATTCATCATAATTATACCTTGAAAGGCTGTCTGGCTCAGGAAAAAGGAAGATCCAAGACAACTGGGACTTGCTGGGTAGAGTGACGGGACCCTGGCGGGATGATGCAGGATCTCCTGGCAGGACGAGGGGGAGCGGGAGGGGAGAGGCTGCTAGGAGGGAGAAGGGACTCTGCCCCTGCCTAAAGAAAGCCGAGCAGATGACTTCCATCCTCAGGCTCTCAGTGATCTCCAGATGAGCGGAGAATGTAAGCAGGACTCTGCAGGGGAAGGCCTGGGCCTCCCACTGCTGCAGGGCGAACAGCAGGGGGCAGCTCCTGGGGCGGGGGCGGGGATTAGGGACCCGCAAGGACTTAATGCAGCCGTGGGTTCAATACAGAGAGAGCATTCTGACATGAAATGGTACCTTTTAGCTCCATTCTGGTGTTTACAGTGCCCTGGCCTAGATTAAATGTTTTTCTGTGCAAGTTTATCTTCTTCATTAATCTTGGGTTCTTTCAAGGTAGGGGCCATGTCTCATTTCTCTCTGGTGGTGCTGTGCCTGGGAACTTTGTGGGGTGTATCTGGAGACCACAGTCAAGGCAGGGCGAATGTTAGGGGAGCCTGCCGTGGCAGTATGGCCTAGGTCGTAGGGGAGCCCCTGGGCGGTGAGCGGAGTGAAGCAGCAGCCGGGGTGGTGGCAGACGTGACATTTCCCAGTGAGAGGCCTTGGTAGGCAGGTGGGAGAGATCAAAGCAGTGAGCCCTGTTTCCCAACCAGGGAAGATCAACAAAGAGCCCAGTGCCCCCCAGGGAAGGCTAATTGGGTTCTGTGGACTGATGGGGGTCCTGGAGCCACTTGGCATCCTCCCAGCCAAGGAGCACCTGCTTCCTCAAGAACTGAATTTTCCCTTGTTGAATGCAACCCTCAGGTGAGGAATGGTTTGTATCCATCCATCCATCCTTCCTTTTGTCCTCCCTTCCCTCCCTCCCTCCTCCCTCTCCCCTCCCCTCCCCTCCCCTCCCCTCTTCTTTCTTTCTTTCCTCCTTCCATCCCTTCTCCTCTCCTCCCTTCCTTTCCCTTTCCTTTTCTTTCCTTTATTTTTCTATTCTGATTTGTAATGAGCCAGTCTTGAGGGAAGAGTCCAGGGCCTGACAACTTTTAGAAACTAGGGCTGGGGTGGGAAATGACAGTCAGCCCAGTCAGCCCGTGACTCCCGCCAACTGCTCGCCTGTCCGTCCATCCATCCATCCCTCTCAGTACCGGTGGAGAAGTAAGCTAAAGCTACTCAAATCCAAAATAGATAAAGAATGCAGGGGCGCCTGGGTGGCTCAGTGAGTTGAGCCGCTGCCTTCGGCTCGGGTCATGATCTCAGGGTTCTGGGATCGAGTCCCACATCGGGCTCTCTGCTCAGCAGGGAGCCTGCTTCCTCCTCTCTCTCTCTCTCTCTCTGCCTGCCTCTCTGCCTGCTTGTGGTCTCTCTCTGTCAAATAAATAAATAAAATCTTAAAAAAAAAAAAAAAGAATGCAGTGGTTAAGAAGTTACAAATTCCACTGAGGATGAAATTTCCAAACTTCATGCAAAGAGAAATGGAATCATTAAAAAAAGTCATTAGACAGTATATAACTAATATGTTATTTTCTCACAGATTTTAAAAGCATGTTTACATATTTATAGTAATACAAGGTTAAAAGTTTTAGAAAACATGTACAGACATTAGAGAGAGGGAAAGATGGGGGGGGCATTTTCAGAGCAGAAAGGACTCCCTAGAGATCATTCAGTACCTCTGGTTTTACGGCCCAGGAAAGCGAGACTCAGAAAGGGAGAGTATCTTATCTAAAGTCACACAGCTGACTGGTAGGTCAGTATAGTAGGTCAGTGGTGGCTGGTCCTCCTAAGAATTAGGTTAAGACTTGTCCTACTTGCCCTGGATGTGTCAGACCAGCTGTGCAGGTGGGACTTGTTGAGGGGTTCTAAGGAATAGTGATTCTGGAAGATTCTCTGGGCTGGGGCCTGAGGAAGGGAGGTGGGCCAACTGGCTAAGAGGTGCGGAAGGGTGAAGGCACAGCAGACACCAGTGAACATCTGATGGGTAGAAGCAGAGGCTCCTGCTCTCAGCTACTCGTACTTCAGCGTAGCCAGGGAAGGGGACGTGAGTTCCCCTGGGTCCTGAACGTTTGATGACAGGGAGTGACAAGGGATCTCAGGTTCCTGCGCTCATTACTGAGGCTGCTTTAATAAAGAACATTGGCTGAAGGGGAAATTATCCTGCTTGTGCAGCCTGTCACCTACTTCCATTTAGCTTCTAGAACAGGCTGCGGCCCTTAATATGTTTCTGGATTCATCTCCTACACTAGATTAGGAGCCTTTTCAGGTTGGAGGGAGTGTGTGTGTGTCGCAAGGGGATAGGTCTGCCCCAGGTTGGGGGGCATCGTGTCACTGGCCCTGTGTAGAACTGCCATGCATGGCGACAGGAAGAAGTAGATTGGCTTTTGGTCAGTTCTGCCACTGTTTAACGTGCTCTGCAGACAATGCACCTCCTTCCTTTTGTACCCATGCGGGACGGGGTCTGCTCTCACTGTCCCAGAACCCCCTTGATGGATCTCCATGGGGCTGTCTGCTGACTGCAGGGCTGGGTCCCACGGCCAGCCCTGCACAAAGGGGTAGCTGGGACAGCAGATGTTTCTCATTCCCAGCCTCTTCAGTGGACGGTGACAAGGGAGAGAACTGCCATGCCGCCGTGTCCTTCAGCCCTGTCCCCATGCATCAGCCCTAAGAGCTGGATATCCAGGTCCAGTGGTAGCCCAGCCTCTTGGAAGTTTTCTCACCATCAGTAGAGACCCCTGGCCCCTACCACAGCCAGCTGTATTAGACAGCTGTTGCCAAAACCCCCACCTTACCCCGGCAGAGTCAAGGGGTGCAGGTCCTGGGAAGGCAGACCCCATGGAGGTGAGGTGTGAAGTCATGTTTTCTGGATGGGCTCTGACTGGAGGCTCTGATTCTGCATATGGATCTCTTTAGTGGGTGGTAATTCTAACTTTAAGTCAAAATGTTTGAAAGAGGTCAAAATTAGCCTAAGAATCTCATCCAAAATATCAGTCACAACTAAAAAGTTGCAACAGAAAAGTTGGTATTTTGTTGTTGCTGTTGAAATGTACTTTTCTATGTGTCTTATCATCAGTTACTAAAAACTTCACTTTCCCTACTTGCAATGCTAAATATGCCTGTTGAATATTCCAGTAAATAAATTATATTAATTTGGCAAAGGAGTTGCTCGGTAAGTTGATTTCCACAAATCAGCTCTCTGTGAACTGGCATCTTCTGGGTTGACCTAGACTCACCTTCTGGATTGGGGTGGGGCCTGGAGTTACTGAGTCAGGGTCCCTGGGGGATGAGATTGGACACTGGGTCTAGGAAGTGGAAGGGGGACCGAGGGCCGGGATGAGTGCAGAGAGTCAGCCTGACTGAGGCGAACTTGCCCTTTAACTTCCCAAAGCTCTCATGGGAGAAAGTCATAAAAGGAGACACTTTGGTGATGCTTGACCTTGAAGCACCAACAGCCCGGAGGGGTTCAGAAGCCAGAGGGTCTTTTCCTCCTCAGAAAGAAAAGGACTGATGCTTAAGAGCCTAATGAAGACTATTTGCTTTGAAAAGGTGGGAGAGACCTCCAGGTACTAGCAAAGGCTGGAGGAGAAGAAGGGGAGGCAGCCACACGCATTTGCTGTGGCCGGGCTGGGGGAGGGGGAGGTATGAAACTCCATACCTGTGGCTCTGCTAGTAGGACTCCTGGAGCAGCCGTGGGTGGGTGGAAGAAAGGGGGTCACGGAGCAGGAAAACCCCGACTTTACGCATCGTATCCAAAGGACCCATCACATCCGGTCTTTGTAGAATCTCAATACTGTATGCAAAGATACTGCCGGGCTTGTTTAGTTTGCAAAGGATGACAAAGTGTTAGGTGTGCCTGGGAGTGAGCCCGCTGGGGCGCAGTCATAAGTTAAAGAGGATACTTGGCCAGTTTTAGAGCGTTGCTAAACTGGCCCATTTCTAAAAACAAAATCCGTATTTGTGGATGGACTTGATCGTTAATTACAGTGCTGCCTGCTGATCCGCACGACTGCTTGAGGACAGCATAAGACCTATTTAATCACTGTTGACATTTTTCTAAGTGTAGTGTTGGCAGAGGTTGGAAGTTTTATCAATATTATTTTGTAGGTAAGAGGATTCTTCAGGTGGGGGGTGGGAAGCGGTTTAGCGTGTAAGGACTCCCTGAGCAGGGTTAAGGTGTGCTATCCTGGGCTAGGAAGGATTTTATTAAATGGCCCTGTCTCAGGAGAGGCAGCAGATCCAGGGGCCTCTTGAGACAGGCTCACGGTGGTGGGTGGGTGTCTGCGACTACTGTGTCTTGGCCAGGCCTGAGATCCTGACGGGTTCAGGTGGCTCTCACCCTTGGCTTTTGCCCTGGCTCCTTGTGGTGTCTTTTCATAGCTTCCCTCAGTCCTGGCCCTAACCAGGAAGCACCCACATACCCTGGGCCCTCCGCCAAAAAGGGAAACCCTCCAGAACATCTCTGGGCATATATGGGCAATAAATAGGTCTGAGCTATTTTAACAATTTCACACCAGGCAGGAAAGGCTAGTTTTGTGGAGAAATACATCACACTGGAAGAAAACCGGTATTCTTAAATACACAGATTTGCTCTGAGAATGGTTCCTGGAGTGGCCCCATTGCCCACACAGTGGGATTTATTGGGTTCTCAAAATAGAGAGGAAACATGTCGACTGTCAGTGGGCATATTGTCTATCTATTGCTGCTTAGCAAATCCCCCAGACCTTAGGAGCTTACAGCATCCAACATCACTTAATATCGCTTGGGTTTTCCCTGGGTCCAGAAGCCCAGAGCAGGCTGGCTGGGCAGTTCAGGCTCAGGGGCTGTCCTGAGGTTGCAGCCAGATGTCGGGCAGGGTCCCAGTGATCTAAAGGCTTGTCCGAGGCCAGAAGCTCTGATTGTTGCTTTGGCGCCTGCAGGGGCTTCTCAAACAACGAGCATATTTTGCTGGGGATCCGTCGGGGCCCAGCATCTGTTTCAGGTTCTCACACATCAGCCCAACCCAGGTGGCTGTCATCTACTATAATGTAAGGGTCCCACTGCATGGGAGTTAATGATAAAGGAGACAGTCGCAGGAAAAGAAGCATCATCTTTGGCTCATCAGACTTCTTAATTGCAACAGTGGAAAGCCCTTTGGTTAACTTAAGCCCCGAAGAAACTTAGGAGCTTAGAAAACAGTCTGGAAGAGAGAAGATGAGGAGTGGTAGTTTCATAGCCAAACTGCAGCCCAAAACCAGGCTGGTTGGGGAAGAGGCTGTTGTCACATCTACCGGGAAACACAAAGCCAAGCTGGCATCCCCGCCACCCCACGGCCACTGCCATCCTAGGACACCGAGTGCTCACTGCTGCTGGCTCTGCCGCGCCTGCTGCCTTCCTGGGCACTGGAGGTCATGGCTACAGACCCTGCCTTTGCCAGGATGCTTTTTGTGTTGACCCACTTGTTTTTCATCATCAGACCCTGGCTCATGTCTGGGGTCTGAACCATGTGCGCCTGTCCTAGCTGGAAGGGAGGCCAGAAAGACACCAATCTGACCTTTTTGGCTCCACAGTGGGAGGAAGGCTCTGCTTCATATCAAGACTCATAAGGTGGTAAATTCACAAATGTGGACAGGGTTCCAGATGCTGGGCCTTTAATACAATAACAACAACAACAACAAGCAGACAAATGCTTTCTTCATTTCCTGCCTAAAGAATGCCATTAAAAAAAAAAAAAAAAAGAACCAAAAACCTGGAAAGCATGTGAAAAGTTGACCTGTGCTGCCTTGTCCAAAGATCAAAGGAATGTCTACAAAAAAAGGTCCAATGAAAAGTAACATCAAAGTGAAAAGAAATATTTACAACTCTATAATAAAAAGACAATCAATTCAAAATTGGGAAAAGGATTTGAATAGACATTCCTCCAAAGAAGATACACATGGCCAATAAGCACATGCAAAGATGGGCAGTGTCATTAGCCATCGGAGAAATGGAATCAAAAGTACAATGAAATAGCACTTTGCACCCCCTAGGATTGCTATAATCAAAAGATAATGACAAGTGTTGGTGCGGATGTAGAGAAATGGGAACCCTCATACTTTGCTAGTGAGAATGTAAAATCATGCAAACATTCTGGGAAGCAGTCTGACTGTTCTTCAAATGGTTAAACACAGAGCTACCATAAGATCCAGCAGTTCTAGTCCTGGGTGAGACTCAAGAGAAGTGAAAACACATGCCCACACAAAATCTTAATGCGATCATTTGTAACATCATTATTCATAATAGCCCCAAAGCAGAAACAATCCAAATGGCCATCAACTGATGAGTGGAGAAACAAAATGTGACATACACATACAGTGGAAAAATAGTCATAAAAAGCAATGAAGCTCTCTTATGTACAATGCAGATGTACTTTAAAATCATTATGTTAAGTTGAAAGAAGCTGGCCACAAAAGACCATCCATTATATGATTTCAGTCCAGAGTAGGCAAATCGGTAGAGAGGTAAGAGATTTGTGATTGCTCAGGGCTGGCAAGAGGTTGGGAGTCTGGGGTGGGGGTGGGTCGGGGGTGGGTGGTGCGCGACAACTTAAGTGTACAGGGTTTCTTCTTGATAGGATGAAAATGTTCTAAATTGTGGCAATGGTTGCATATGTCTGTGACTATACTAAATATCTTCAAGTTGTACGTTTTAAATGAATAGGTTGCATGGTATACAAATTATATCTCAATAGAGCTGTTCTTAAAGAGAAATACTTGCTCATTACAGGAAAGTCAAAGGAAGGGAACGTGAAATTCTACTCAATGTTATCATTTTGGGGTATTTCACCTTCACCCTTTCTAGGCAAATTTATTTATTTATTTATTTTATTTTATTTATTTTATTTTAAAGATTTTATTTATTTATTTATTTGACAGAGAGAAATCACAAGTAGATGGAGAGGCAGGCAGAGAGAGAGAGAGAGGGAAGCAGGCTCCCTGCCGAGCAGAGAGCCCGATGCGGGACTCGATCCCAGGACCCTGAGATCATGACCTGAGCCGAAGGCAGCGGCTTAACCCACTGAGCCACCCAGGCGCCCCAACTAGGCAAATTTAAAAAAAAATTATTTTATGTATTTTTGAGGATGGTACACATTTAATTTTATTGTTTTTTTTTTTTTGTTAAATGTGAATGTTTTCCACATCTTTTTCATTCTTGATAAACATCATTTTAATGATCATACCATGTATTTCACGGAACGGATGTTTTGATGCTTCTTAAACAGCCCCTACTGTTAGGTATTCTGTTTTCTCATGATCATAAATATGCTTTGATGAACATCTTTATTCATGAAGTTGATTTGGATTTTAAGATTGATCCTTAGGATAGGTTCCAATGGTGAGATTATTGGGTTAAAGAGTTTGAATACTTTTAAGACATTTGATGCTTAGCACCAACTTGCTATGCAGAAGAAATATACCAATTTGCCTCTCAGAGAAAAAAAAAAATCCCATGCCTCATTCCCCTATGTCTTAAACTAGGCACTCTTTTCCTCTGATCCCCTATTTTATTCTTGGAAATGGATTTTCACTGTAATAAATGTAGTCAATACTAGCATTTTCCCCTCATCTGGGCCCCTGAGTTGATTGCTATGTGGGAAACATTTAGGACAACATATTGGATTATTTAAAGGCATAAATGCATTAAACAGCACAGGAGAGGAAGCTGAGAAGCAACTAGACGAGTGTTAACTTACTTAGCAGTACATTAAAGCTGAATGCTAAGTCAGTAGTGGGGAAACTTAAGAAACAAAACAGTCTGGGGATTTTGTGTGGCACTTAGGAGAAGGGGCACCTAATTCTGAAAGTTAGAGCAAGGTAACACTGAAGAGAGGAAGACTGGTTACAAATTGACTTAAAAAGTAAATAGATGTCAAGATCCCTCCCTCACTCCATGCAGCCTGACACCTGTCTATTCTTACCCCTCCTGAAAACTGTAGTTTATTTCTGGAAAGGGTAACACAGAGGGTCTGGGCTGGAGATCCCCAGGCCCAGCTGCAGGCTGGGGTGCTGTACTGAAAACAACAGGAGGATGGGAAAGTTTAGGTAGAGAATCTAAGTCACTCCAGCCTCTTTCCCTTGCGTGGCTCCCCAAAAATGGCAGCCAGTTGTATACACTCCAGGCAGAAGGCTAGTGAATCTTCTCCAGGATCTGATCAAGAGAAAAATCCTTAAATATAAAGATAGAAGGAAATTTCCATGAAATGGCTTAGCCAGATCATCTTATAGTGAAGCTGACAGCCAGCAAGCCACACACACACTCAGTACCTTCGGTCAATATATTCTTGCTTCACCGTTAGCACTCCAGGATCAAAAGTCAAGGACTCTTTAATCTTCCCACTAAGAAACATGGTCTATTTCACAAGTCATTGAGGGCTCTTTGTAAAGTTTATTTATTTATACTTTATTGGTATCTCACACATTAATTATTAAGTTAACTTATTATTATTGGGTATGGGTCTTATTATTGGTTATTGGGTATGTATGTGTGAAAGGTATTTTTTTTTGTATTTATTTTATATTCCACTGCTTTATTAAGCTTTTTTATGTGTGTTAAAAAATTTCAGATGAATCTTTGATTCTGTGTGTTGACAATCACACCATCTGCATGTTATGGTAACTGTGTCTCCTCTTCCTTTTCTATGTCTATACTCCTTATTTCTGAGTCATATGCACTGGCCCCCAATTTTAAGAGTCTTAACTAATAGCAATGATAACCAACATTCCTGTCTGTCCTTGACTTTAGAAAGATTGCTTCTAAATGTCTTGCCATGAGGGATTGTGCTTGAAGTTGGTTTAAGAAAGATATTCTTTATCATATAAAGGGAATATTCTTTTTTCAGAAATTGATGTGAATTTTTTGAAGGTCTTAACACTTACTGATACACACATGTTGTTTTTCCTTTGATTTACTATCAATGCTGCATACTTACTATGCTATGCTGAATAAATTAAATTAATAACATTCCTTCAGTAACTGTCTTCTGAAGGGATCAGTTAGATACAGTGGCAGAATCATGAGAGGACACAGGCCTTCTGGACGTCCATCTTCAACAGACACCCCTTCAGACTCTCCGTTGCTGACTAATTCTGCCTCCCCCAGTAGTCCCTGGAGACCCCCACAGGATGGAAAGGTCATTCTAATCTCTTATATTCAAAATGTGGCCCAGGGACCAGCAGCTTGAGCCTGCTGAATAATCGGAGTTTATTCAAAATGCAGAATCTCAGACCCCATCCCAGACCTACTGAACCAGGATCTGACATTTAACAAGAACCCCCAGAAGATTCATGTTACCATGAAAGTCTTGGAAACATGGTATGCAGTGGTACAATGGCTTCTCCCAGTTTTTCCCATTGGCAGTCTTCTATGCCAATCCCAGACCTGTTAAAAGAAGTCCCATGGTGTTTGTGTGTGTGTAAGAGAGAGAGAGACAGATGGAAAGAGAGGCAGAGATATAGAACAGGCCAGCGAATTGCACCCATGAACATAAGCCTTTTCAGCATCCCTGGGCAATTCTCATATGAAATTTTGCACCTGCATGTAAGTCAAGCTCTCAGTGTCCGTGGGCTGGGGAGGGGAGTGCCCTGAGGTAGTATGGGGAGAGCAGAACAGAGTAAAAGAGAGAGTTTCTTAGGAAGGCCACCTGGTGGTTTGCTTCAACTGACTGCAGATGTTGGCCCCTAAAGGGCCTGAATTGTAGGGGAGGGGATGTTGGCTGGTTAATTATCTCCAGACCTGATGGTTAGCAGCTGCTGGAGGCCAGATTCCCTCTAGTTTTTTGGGGGATGCTGAATCTGGTTAAGAAGTCTTAGGCATCATGACTGTGTGTGCACGCATGGGTCTTCTGTGCAAAGTGTCCCAGCTTTAGGGGGTGGGGGGTAGCAAGGACAAATCAGGAAGTCCTGGAGGAAGCTCACTGTGAGCTCCAGAAGAGGAGTTAGTGATGAATCAAAGATGTCCTTAACATGAATCCCAGCTGCAGGATGGTGTCATCATCTCCCCACACACAATCGATTTCCCGTGCTTCTCCAGGGAACTCCAAATGGAACCAGGGAAAATGAAACCAGCAGAGCAGAGTGCACAGCTGTCTTTCCTACTGACACTTAAGGTTCGTCTGAGCAAGAGTGATAATGGAGAACATCTTTTTATCTCTGGAATATAGATTGGGTCAACTTCAAAGAAGCTTGCATATCAAAAGCATTTTGCTATTAAATTTTTACAAGTGAGACCAGAACCCATAACTTAAGACAGTGCTAGAGAGAGTGACTTGATGGTACAGCTCTGAAAGGACCAGAGGGGGAAAGACCAAAGAGTGTGATTAAATAGTGACTTTTTTAGACAGGAGAGGAATGGAGGCACAGGAGAAGCAGTCCTGCTGATAGGTCATGGACCTGGGAAAGAATCTTTGAAGAAGTAAATGAGAATGAGAATAACATTTATTAAACCTCTACCACTGGCCAGCCCCTGTGCCAAGTGCTCTATAGCCATATTTCTCTGTCTTTAGCATGCTCAGGAATTCGTTAAGAGACAAGAGTTGTGTTTCAAGTGCAGATCAGCTGGACTGTGGAGGTCACACCCAAATACACCACACTGTCTTATGACCCCCCATAAAGTAAAGCTAATTTTAATGTGCTTATAATCACTGAGGATCTAGTTTAAATGAAGATTCTGATTCAGAACATCTGGGGTGAGTCCTAAGAATCCACATGTCTAACCAGTTCCCAGGTAGTGCTGATACCACTGGTCCATGGGCCCCAGTTGCAAAAGCAAGACCTTAGAGATAGTCTGTTCTAGTGATTTGCAACCTCAAAGGCACACAAGCTTTATCTGGGGTTCCCAGGCCTGTGTGATTTTTAGAAGCTCTCTAATTCGTTCTGATATTCTAGGATTGAGAATTGCTAACCTGGCTCCTGGGTCTCATTCACAGTGTGGGCATGGAGATGGTGTGTAGGTGGGGAGAGGATATGACTCATAACAGAACCATCTTTGGAGTTGTTTCAAACTGTGGGGTATGTGGATCTGTGGATGTGTACAGTTTCTAAACTATACATGCCCCCCTGTCGTGAGATTTAGTGTGTTTTCTAAACACACACCCTTCTGTCTACTTTCTCTTGACACAGAGGGAGACTAAAGTCATTAGTAAGGGCCAGTTAGTCTTGGGAGAATCAGACATAATTCAAGAGATCAGTAAAAGTATTTTTTAAAAAATTGTAATTAGTGTCTTCGGAGAGATCTAGAGGATAGCAAGAGTAGATGTGTTTCCCAGATGTGAAAAGTTATCAGAAAATAAGAACAAAGATATTTTAGAAATTCAAAGCAAGACTGATGAAATAACAAAAATCTAGTGGGATAGCTGAATAATGTAACAGATAAGACTGAGGAGCAAATTGGTGATTTGGAATGGAAGTCTCCAGAATATAGAGCAGACATACAAAGAGATAAAATATCAGAGAAAAGTCAAGAGACAGGGGAGACAGATAGGGGTTTTAACAGAAAATGGACTTTAAAAAAATTAAGGAAGCATTTTCTCAGCTGAAGAAAGCAGGAGTCTTCAGACTAAAATAGTCCACAGAATGTCAAGAAGGATTTATAAAGACCAACATTCAGACACATTCTTATGAAATGATGGAACTTTAAGGGTACAGAAAAAAATGCACAAAACCTTATAAAGCAAGGAATAATTGGTACCTTGAAAAATAACAAGATGCAGACTGACATGAGATTTCTTCTTATCAACTATCCTGGATGCTAAAAGCCCGAAGTGTAGTGTCCTCAAAGTTCTGAGGGAAAACGGTTTTTAGTATTGAATGTAGAATTTTATACCTTGCCAAACTGTCAACAAGAGGGAGTACACAGAATAGTCATTTTCAGGGAGAGAAGCAATTATAAGCTTACTCTACTAGCTTCTTACAGCTGCTGTAGCAAATTACCACAAACTTGGTGGCTTAAAACCAGAAAAATTTACTCTCACTGTTCTGAATGACAGAATTTTGAAATCAGTTATCATTGGGCTGAACAAGATGTTGGCAGGGCAGCACCCCGTGTGGAAGCTCTAGGGGAGAAGCCATTCTCGCCTCTTCAAGCTTTTGGTGGTAACTGGCATCTGTTGGTATGTAACTGGAAATCATCTTTGTCTCTCCCACTCAGTGTCTGTGTGAGAACTCTCCATCCACTCTTCTCTTATAAAGACACCTACAATTGCATTTAGGACCCATTTGGATAATCCAGACCCCTGTTTGGCCATATAAGGTCACATTCATAGGTTCTAGGGATGGAGATGTGGATCTCTTTTACTAGTTACCAATCATACACAGGAAATGAAAACGACTCTAGCAGAACTACAAAAGAATCTAAAAAGAGGATGAGGGGTGCCTTGGTGGCTCAGTGGATTAAAACCTCTGCCTTCAGCTCAGGTTGTGGTCTCAGGATCCTGGGATGGAGCCCTGCATCAGGCTCTCTGCTCAGCGGGGAGCCTGCTTCCCCTTCTCTCTCTGCCTGCCTCTCTGCCTGCTTGTGATCTCTCTCTCTTAAAATAAATTTAAAAAGTCTTAAAGAAAATAAAAAGAGGATGACATGAGAGACAAAAAGAAATTTAAAAAAGGAGAAATAAAGTACGTTGGAAATGACCCAGAAAAAGCGAGGAGAGCTGAAACAGAACTCTGAGCCTCTGTTAGATTCTATTCCACGGAAAAGCCTCCTTCAAATGTCAAGGATATCATGGCATGAATTACTTTTCCTCTTCTGTGTGGATCCAGTCATATTATTTGGATCTGCAGGGAATAGTGTTCATAGTCACAATGTTGTTCATTGGTTTTCAACCTTTAGGATTACATTATGGACAAAATGTAGAACGCTTACAAGTGCAAATGTATAAACCTTGAAATTGTAAATATGTGTATAAGAAAATTGAGAGTTCGTGAGAGAGAGGTAGAAAGAAGAGGTTCACTGGTTTTTTCAATGTTCATGGTGGGGAGTTCATGAATGAGACAGCTTTTTAAGGTATATTATTTACAATAATGTAACAGGAACTGCTAAAAGAACTTTAAAAAGTAATATAAGTAACAGGGTGGGAGGTCAAAGTGTGTGGTGAGGCGAGAGGCAGAGACGTATCCCTAACCCTCTGCTCAGGGCCGGAGCCAAATCAAGGTCTAGTGGTGCTTTCAAATTTTGCAATGGAAATTGCCACAGGAAATTAAAGAGGAACTTCTAACAGAAGTGTCCTCTGGGGAGCGACATTGGGTTTGGAAGAAGATAGATGGGGGGAGATTTTACATTTTGCTTTAGATATTCTTTTGCTATTTTGATTATTTAAAACTAGGTCCATGGCTGAAATTTACAGTTAAAAACAACAACAACAACAACAACAACAACAACAAGTTCAATAACACAACTAAATATAACACTTGAAAACAAAACAGGTGGCCTGAGAGATCCCAAGTCTTTGGCCATGTGGTGTGTTTCAGTCCTTCCAAAGGGCACAGGACAGTAATGTCCAGAGGCAAGAAAGAAGAAGAGTGTGGTGTGAATTCACGTCCCCTGGGGGATGGGGGAGAGGCACAGGAGGCAGGTATGTGCAGAGAAAAGAAGCCCTATGGGGACTGAGAGCCTTCAGCAAAAATATGGAGGCTGCCATGAAGCCAGAGGGCACAGATTTATTTTCTGAGGCCTCAAAGGTTGGAATGAGGACCATGTGGGATCTTTAGGAAGACATCAGCTCTCTGTAAGGAGCACAGAGACCAAATGAGTGCCCTCAGTAGGTAGTGAGTTCCCCGTCACTGGAGGTGTTCTAGATCACTATTTAGAAGGTGTGCCTAGAGGGGCAGCACAAAAGACAGAAAGAGCATGCACTTGGCAAGAGAAGGCTGGGAGGCTAGTGCTTGTCATTGTTCTGCAGTGCCGATGTGACACTGAGCAAGGCAAACACCTTCGCCTCTGAGTCCCGCTTCCCATCTGCAGACAGGATTAATAACCGGGAGCTCGTCCTGTTGTTCCAAAGGCTTACGTGAAATAAGCACTACATGGGAAAACCAGCCGGTGGCATGCCTGACATTTAGTAAGTGTTGGCTAAATGGCAGATGGCATTATGGAGGGCATGGGATGGCACATAAGAGAGGATGAGTCAGATCACCTGTACATGATTCCCAGCGTTTGGTAGCCAAGACTGGGCCCGCACACTGAGCTCAGAAGGCATGGTGTGAAATCCAGAGCACCGAGCCCTGAGCCCCCCATTCCTCCTCTACTGTGTGGACCACCAAGCCAGGTCTGAGTTGGCCTCTTTCCGACCTGGCCAACAGGAGTCTGAGGAAATTCTGGATACTACTGCGAGTCAGGGATCATCTGAAAAGAAGGGGCTCCTTTGCCAGGAGGGTGACAACATGATCTGGGGTACCCCTTCAAAGAAGGGGTGGGAGAAAGCTCAGAAAGGTACTCTGACTTAAGACCTCAGAAACTCTTGGGCAAGAACACCCCTGCAGGTGGTGAGCTAGCATGTGGCAGCTAGCCCCTTGTCTGCGTCCCTGGAAGAGGCAGACTTCCATTCCAGCCTGCGTCCCTCTTGCCCTCTGCCCCAGCGGGCAGCGTGCAGGGTCCCCAGGGTCATGATGGCACATTCTCAGCCATGGGCGTCATGGCACAGCCCTGATGGATTCTCTAGCCCAGACATTCAGGCAGATGCCTTGTTCTCCCAGGGCCATGACCGTGAGCCATTTATAAAGGCAGCTTCCACATAATCATGCCATCACCCCTGCAGGGGTGCGACCTGCCACACAGCCAGAAACCTACCCTGCACACCCTCTGCCCTGCAGCCGACCTCCCACTGGAAGAGGAGATGAGATGTTTTATTTTTCTTCTAAAGGATTTAACTGTGAGTGGTCCTGTTCCAAAGAGTCCCTTTCCCCACACAGGAAGACAATGCTGTCTTTGTCAAGGCAAGGTCCCTGGTTCTAGGACCTGAGGTGTTCAGCCAGGATCCAGCCCATTTGCTGAAGCCTTGGGTTTGGCCATGCCTGCCAAGGGCAGGCCTTGGGCATGTCACCACAAGAGGTTCTGGGGGACCCGAGGAGCATCAGTGTCCTCTAACCTGATCCACTCATGAGCAAAATCTTCTTTAAAAAACATCAGTAGAACCCTGGTGACAGAGAATGTCCCCTCACTTACTGTCACTCCCTGGGAGCCGGAGGTGGTTCAGCAGATGTTGGATGACCCTGACTGCCTTGAGGGAAGGGAGAAAACGTGCCTGCCAAAATTGAAGGAAGCTGGGAGGCTTTCCGTTTGTCCCCTTCTTGTCATTTTCACATACTCATGTGTGTGTTTGAGCTACAAGAACTTGGGGGATTTACATGTAGGGATTTTCCCCGAGGGGCTCCTTCTCATGAAGGATAGGGTGGACAGGGAATTCGCTTTCCGCATCCTGCTGTTTGCCAACACGCCTTCCCGCCAGAGTTCAAGTCCGATGGCCCTCCCTAAGGGGTAGTGTGACACATGTGGGTCTCGTGGCTGCTACCAGCTGGTGGGGGTGGGGTTCTGGAGGGCAGAAATCTTATCACTGGGTGCCCTCCCTCCACCCCCACCAAAAACTAATGCAACAGCTGACATGTAGTTTACCAAATAAGGATTAGTAAGTAACAAACGAACATACATCCCATTTTCACCGTCTTGTGAGACACAAGGACAGGGAATCCCAAAGGCGGCTGCGGGGGCAGGTGAATGGCTGGTGCTCTGAGGCCAAGCCTAAGAGTATGGTGAACAGTGCAGGCTCCGGACTAGGCAAGCCTGGGCTTAACTCCTGGTCTACACTCCATAGCCATGTGACCTTGGCCATGATACTGAACCGCCCTGAGCCTCCGTGGTAGGCCTCTGCAAGGTAGGTTGCGTAACAGCCGAGAGATAAAGCAGGAAGTGCAGGTAAAATGCTGAGCATGGCGTCCGACTCCCAGGGAGTGGGGACCAGTGCCGCAGGGGGGTGTGGTGGGATTTGGGCATGCGTGGGCATGCACACACACGCGCACACTTGTGGTTTCCAAAATGCTTCAGTAAAGGAGTTAGGAAAAACAATTATTACTAAAAGACGTTTAACTAATTACTTGTTAGTGTCATTCAGGCCACCAAGTCCCTTAAAAGAGAGGGTGAGGTGCTGAGGGGTGAGCAACTGCACCTGGGAATCAAGTGGGGAAGCTTGAATCAGGGCTTGTGTCCCCCCTCACCCCACCCTCCTCTCCTCACACACACGTATCTGCCCACACCAGAACTAGGATGACAGTCAGGCTGCTAGTAAGAGAACCGAAGGGTGAGTCCACAGCTACACTGTGCCGTGTAGAGCTGACTACAGGAATGAACCATGTCCCCATAGACCCATTTGAACTTGAGTTGGTGTGGTCTTTGGGGACTACAGAAAGAGGCCTGGGAGTGGCTGATCAGAGCATGAGGGGCTAACGACAGGGGTGGGGCCTCAGACCAAAGGTCTGAGCTAGCCCAGCCTGGGAATCAGCACGCCGAGTGTGGTGAAGGGAAAAACTGGGAAAAGTAAGCAACAGATTCTAGTGCTGAGGCTGAAAATCATGGCATGTGGCTATTTTTCCCATGGTGCCTTGCTGACTGCACCGACTACTCTGCTACAGCCCGATTTTAGGCCCTCCCCTCCTCCCCCCACCGGATGGACAACACCCTCCTAACTGGTCTCCTTGCCTCCAGACAGGGCCCTCAGCCCACGTGGCAGCACTCCCAGGTAGGAATCCTATTCTCACGGACCTGGCCTAAGCACTCCCAGATCTTTGGGCCTCAACGGGCCCCATCTCCTTCAAGGGAACTCAGGAAATGGTTTTCCAGTGAATGCATGAATCAGTTCATGAACAGGCGATGGGTACCAGTCCAGTGATGCACACAAAGGTGGGGGTTTGGCCCTCAGATGTCAGGGAGCCAGGAGAGCCTGTAGGCAGGGACGAATAGAACCACAGCTGTTTACAATGAGAAGCCGAAGGGAGAGGAGGAGGGCCTTGAGTCAGGAGATCTGGGTTCTGATCCCTTGCCCTGTGATGGGTGTCAGAGGATGGCCTCTGCCCCCTTCTCTGTCCGGCATGCTCTGTTTTATGAGCTCCTTCCCTGTGTAGCTTCTCGGCCCGTGCCGAGAATCCCTGGGGACGTTGCTTGTCAGTCTTGTGACAATCCAAGCCAAATAGTCTAAGAAACAGAAGCTGAAGAAACCCCAACCAACCTCGCCCACATACACACATACACACATTTCCGTGGAGGTGCAGCAAGTTCACGTGCCCCAGGGTGGCCCCTTTCCTGGCACAGGTCAGGCAGGCCTTTCTCATACGCCTGGGCTCAGCTGAGCCAAGGCCACGAATAACAAGGTTAAAAGGGGGAAGAAGCTTCTTCCTCCTTTTCAGCGAATACTACAGGAAAACTTGCTTATAATCCTCTTCTTTCCCAGGGCTGGGCTGGAGCGTGGCAGCCAGACTGTTGCCCAAGCCCAGGGCCGGCCATTTTGTTGGGAGAGGATGAACAAGAGCAGGAGGTGGGCAAGGACTGGGCATCTCCATCCGGGGCCTCTCGAGCCTCCCCCAGATCTCCCTGTATGGAGACCTGCCAGGGTAATGGACTTATTTGAGTGCCTACGAAGGACAGAAGCTGAGCTGAGATCCCCCTGACCCAGACAGACCTCTATCAACAGTTGCCAGGGATCTATTCCCGTATCATTATATTATGTAAGCATGCTGGTTTGGTCTTCAAGATTTCCAAAGCCCGACACATTCAGAGCATACCAAACACTAGTCTTTCACAGCTCAGTTAATGACAAATACAGTTTATATAAAATCAGCACACATGATGTACTGACGTTAAAGTGGTGTGTTTGGAATCATAATTAGGCCAGAAATACAAAACAGCATCACACACATACTAAGCGTTTGTTCAATAAATACAAGAACTCACAAATATTTTTGAAAGGAAAGTGCAGAAAGAGGACGCTCCCAGAAGGGAGGCTGCATGGCGTCCAGAGAGATGCCACAGCGACATTAGGCCCTGGGTTAGCAGGACCGTCCATGATGGGGTCTGAGCAGAGGGAGAGGGACACAGGCAGGAGGGCCCAACAGCGGTGACAGCAGGGCAGCCAACAAGCCCGCCAACAGAAGGCAAGTTAGAGGAAGTGGAGGAAGAAACGTCGAATTCAGCAGAAGGTGAGACTGGTTATCTGCATCTTCGCTGTACACCAGGCCCTCTGCTGAGTGTTTCCAGGCATTTCCCACTTTATGCTCAACCACCTCTGAGAGGGGTGATGTCGCTGTCACTGCCCCTTCTATGTGCCAGTGAAGAAACTGGTGCTCAGGGAGCTGAAGTAGCTTCTGAGCTCACAGGAGGCTGGACTGACTCCAAAGCCGCCATGACGGATGGCTGCGCCCACGGTCTCCTCCAGGTCTGAGGCGTCAGAGCCCTTTCTTTCCTTCTGTCTTGCTCCAAAGCATGTCCTCCGTGAAGCGGTTTTTTGGAGAAGAAGGCAAACATTCGTAATGTGTGTTTATTTATATATTTGTGCCAAAATAATAAAGATTTGCATCTATATAAAGCATACTTGACTGGAATTGCTTGAGGAAACTGCCCCTGACCTCTGTAGCTAGAGCCCTGGGGCCATGTCTCAACTCCCGGCCGAGTACCTAGGAAAGATGGTTCTCCTTTATAGCATCAGCCTTGGAAGCCAAACCAAAAAGCGATAGCAAGCTTCCCTGGCTGTTAGAATTCATAATTACACAGGCATTTAAAAAATTTTAAATTATACTTTGGAGCTTAATCCCCTATCGTATATATCATTTCCACAAACTTCTCACATTCAGTAGCTTGCCTTTTTTTCTTTTTTCTTTTTGTCTTGTTGATGGCTTTCTTCACTTTTTATTTTGGTGTAGTCCAGATAGTTTATTTTTGCTTTTGTTTCCCTTGCCTAGGGAGACGTATCAAGAAAAATGTTCCCACGGCTGATGTTGAGGAGCTTATTGCCTATGCTTTCTTCTACGAGTTTTATGGTTTCTAGTCTCACATAGGTCTTTAATCCATTTTGAGTTTATTTTTCTGTATGGTGTAAGAAAGTGGTCCAGCTCCCCCCCCCCACCATTCTCAACATCAAAAAAACCACAAATAATCTGATTAAAAATCAGTGGAGGCACTCTAGAAAATAGCAGACAGGTTCCTCAAAACGTTAAGAATAGAACTACCCTATGACCCAGCAATTGCACTACTGGGTATTTATCTAAAGGATACAAAAATAGTGATCTGAAGGGGCACATGCACCCCAGTGTTTATAGCAGCAATGTCCACAATAGCCAAACCATGCAAGGATCCCAGATATCCACAGACAGATGAATGGGTCAAGCAGATGTGATATATATATATACAACTGAATATTACTCAGTCATCAAAAAAAAAAATGAAATCTTGCCATTTGCAACCACATGGCTGGAACTAGAGGGTATTATGCTGAGCAAAGTCAGTCAGTCAGAGAAAGACAAATATCATATGATTTCACTCATATGTGGAATTATTTTAAAAAAGATTTTATTTACTTATTTGAGAGAGAGAATGAGAGAGTTCATGAGAGGGGAGAAGGTCAGAGGGAGAAGCCGACTCTCCATGGAGCTGGGAGCCCGATGTGGAACTTGATCCCAGGATTCCAGGTTCATAACCTGAGCCGAAGGCAGTCACTCAAACAACTAAACCACCCAGGCGCCCCTCATATGTGGAATTTAAGAAACAAAACAGGCATATAGGGGAAGGAAAAATAAAACAAGATGAAATCAGAGAGGGAGACAAACCTTGAGGATATTATGCTAAGCAAAATAAATCAAAGACAAATACTGTATGATCTCAGTTATAGTATACATGGACTCCGAACACAGAAACAAACAAGTAAATAAGAAACAAAACAAAACCCCCAGGTTCATAGATACAGAGAGCACATTGGTGGTTGCCTGAGTCAGGAAGTGGGGGGTGGGCAAAATGTGTGAAGGGAGTCAAAAGGTACAAACTTCCAGTTATAAAGTAAATAAACCTGGTGATATCAGGTACAGCAGGGTGACTATAGTTAATAATACTGTATTGCACATTTGAACATTGCCAAGAGAGTAAATCTCAAAAATTCTCATCACAAGAAAAAAAAAGCTCTGTAATCATACATGACAACAGATGTTAACTGGATTTACTATGGTGACCACTTTGCAATGTATACAAATATTGAATCATTCTGTATACCTGAAACTAATATAATACCATATGTCAATTATTTAAAAAAAATAAGAAGAAAGAAAGAAAGTTAAAATGAAGCCATAGGATGGATCCTAATCTAGTTGGACCAGAGTCCTTATAAGAAGAAGACATCTGGACACAGGGACACGAGGAAAGCACCGTGCACAGAGGAAGTCCATGTGAGGACCCAGCAGAAGGTACCAGCTAAAAGCCAATAAGAGAGGCCTCAGATGAAAGCAGGAACCTGCTGACACCTTGATCTTGGACTTCTAGTCTCCAGAACTGTGAGGAAATACATTTCTGTTGCTAAGTCACCCAATCCATAGTATTTTGTTATGGCATCCCAAACAAATGAATACAATTTCCAATACTGAGAACCAGTATGGAAAGCATGGTATTTTCTGCTCTGGACCATCCACTTCCTCCTCCTCCCCGTTCATTCATCCCATCCCCCAGAGAATACACAGAGTCCCAGCCAGTCTGCATCTAGCTCAAAATTGAGGATGCACTGGAGTAAGCTAAGGTCTTTTATGACCAGGATCTTGGCTTCTTTGACAATATGATCCTCTCAAACACTTAGGAGGCTTCTATTCTGTCAGCTTCTAGTCAATTCTGTGGGCCAGTGATTGTATCCCAATTTCTTTTCCAGGTCACAAGTCTCTGGTACTTTATTTTTATTTGTCTCCTCATCCCGTTATTTCTCTTAATGGTGGCTACCTTGAGGCTGTCAGGCTTTGGTGGGAAGGTCCAGGCTATTTATTGATTTTTGCTGAACTCCTTTGTTTAGCTGAGAAGATTCACTGGGTCTGCACTGCTGAAATCTTTTTTAAAATCCTGACATTGGACAGTGTCTGACAATGAAACCTTTAATGCACTAAACCTTGGAGGTTGGTGGACTGTTTGTTATAGCAGCTAACAGACACCCACTAATAGAGTGATTAATTTTATCTGAGGAGGTAGAAGGACAGATGCCAAAGGGAAATACGGTTTCCTAGAGGAGAGATTTTTTTTTATAGCTTTACTGAGGTTCCATTGACAAATAAAACTGTAATATATTTGAAATATACAATGTAATGGCTTGATAGATGTGCACATTGAGAAAGGGCTTCCCCATCAAGTTAATGCACACATCCATCGTGAAGAGGTGCTTTCCCCCCACTGCTGCACGGACCTGAATTTCTGACTCTATTTCCTTTCATCTTGCAAACTGACCGCTTCTTTCCTGAGCTCATCTTTTTCTTGTGATATCTTGTGTTATTCAACCAATAACAATGAAGACCCAACATTGATATTCTCATTTCCATCCTCTTTTTCCAAAGCATGTGTTTTTGACTTCCAAGTTATCACAGGCAACAGTTTTTATTAGTTTGTGTTGTCTCAGCATCACACGGGTCCCCAGTTCCCTAACCTAACATTTCTTTCCTTCTTCCTCAGCCACCATCTCGTATTTTAGTTTTTGTTAAGGGAGTGCCCCACTTCAAGAAGCTCGTATTAGTCAAGGTAAGCTAATTGTTGTATAAACAGCTTCCAGATCTGAGTGAACATAATAACAATCGTTACAAAATCAAAGTTCGTTCTTTCTCATGTCCCAGTACAATGTTGAAAGACAGAGGGGTGGAGTGGGAGAAGAGAGAGCTCTGCTCCCTGCTGGCACGTAGGGGCCAAGTGTGTGGTCAGGTGTTTGGCTCAGGTATGTGTTAGGACACTAGACCACTTTGCTGGATTATGGTATCTAGTTGGCAGTCAAGGGAAGAAAGACCATGAAGAAGTGTGTGGGGATTTTTTTTTTTTTTTTTAAGATATATATATTTTTAATTTATTTGTCAGAGACAGAGGGAGAGAGAGTGAGCGAGCACAGGCAGACAGAGAGGCAGGCAGAGGCAGAGGGAGAAGCAGGCTCCCTGCCAAGCAAGGAGCCCGATGTGGGACTCGATCCCAGGACCCTGGGATCATGACCTGAGCCCAACCAACTGAGCCACCCAGGCGTCCCATGTGTGGGAAGTTTTTAAGGTAGGCCTATAGCTGGTTGTCCACTGATGAGAACTAGTCACATGGCCCCACTAGATGGGAGTGCTTGGGAAGTTCAGTCTTCTGGTAGACCAGGAAGAAATGCAAACACAGAAATTGGTACATAGGGGGATTCTCTATCCCCTCTCTCTTTCCCCCATGCTCCAGGTGTAATGGACACAAGGGTACACACACAATTCTCTCTTCAAAGAAGCACCCATTGTCCTAGCTGCAGGAAGGGCTATCTGCTGACAGCCTCCAACTCTCAGCCTCTGTAGGAATTGCCTCAGCTGGGAAGAACCACCATATCCAAGGTCATGATCTTCCTGAGGTGGCCTGCATTCAGTGACTGACCCAGGCAGGGGATATTATGGCCCAGTCATTTTGACCCCAAATGGCACAGCTCTGACATGGGGGACATTAGCTCCAGTGTCCTTGGGGTTGGCCAATGCTCTTGGTGGGTCTATTTTGTAGCTGGGCTTCTGCCTCTCTCCAACTGGGCTTTCCCCCTCTTTCTGCAGGTAATTGTTCCAAGAGTACTAAACTCCATCTCAGGGTCAGCTTTCTTGGAGAACCTAAGCTGTGACAATGGGTGTACATCGTCAGTACTGCTCGCAGACTTCCTGTCTATTACTGTACTGTTTTGTTGTTTTCTGCCATGGCCCCAGCACCTGTGACAGTCACTGACACACAGTATGTGCTCCCTAAAATATATTTTTACGTGAATGTCTATCTAAACTATTTGCATGTCTGTCACTCTCCTTTGCCAGGCTACTTCCTCTTTGAGGACAAGGCCTAAGTGGTCACCCTTTCTGTGTCACTAACCTTTAGCTAAATGCCGGACACTTAACCGTTCCTCCAAAACACATTTTCTTTTTTTGGTGAATACATAAATATCATGAATAATTGGAGAATGGAGAGAAAGATCCTCCTAGTCCAGGGGCCAATCTGGAATTCCTCTGTGGAAAGCTGCTGACAAGGGGTGTGAATGTCTAATGATTTGTCTGGAGCTCATACTTGCTAAATGGGTGTTCTTTTTAGCTGGTGTATTTTAGTTGGTATATTTTTATCTAAAGGGAACAGTAGAGATT
Organism: Mustela nigripes; assembly: GCF_022355385.1. Classification (NCBI taxonomy): domain Eukaryota; kingdom Metazoa; phylum Chordata; class Mammalia; order Carnivora; family Mustelidae; genus Mustela; species Mustela nigripes. Next base: position 103,522,205 of record NC_081558.1, read on the forward strand.
TTTAGAGGGTCAAGCCTGCTCAGGCCACATTAGGCTTTGCCATCCCTGATGCTGAAGGCATTCCCCTAGGCAGCGAAATCTGGAAGCCTACAGGGAGGTGAGAGGGGACATGGATCTCTTTATACCTGTTTACTGAGCACCTGCGCCTGGGGCCTGGCAGGAGGGCTCGTGAGGGGAGTGAGCCCCACAGGCTGTGAGCTTGCTCCTTAGGACACTAACAGGGAAACTGAGGAACAGACTAATTCATCATGAAAAATTAAACACCCCTGGGTGAGGGAAACCAGATGATACAATCACATAGGCCACAGGTCATCTTGGAGGCCTAGAAGAAACTACAGAAGGCCTCTGCTTTGAATTGAGGCCATGGGTTACCTGTTCAGTTTTCAGCAAAGACACAGACAGAGATGAAAGCCTAGAAGAAGAAGGGATAAAGGAAGGTTTTAGTTGGAGTTGAAATAAACAGATGGGTGACTGATGAGAAAGACTAGGAAACCAGAAGGCATATGAGAAAATAGAAGAGTGAGGATTTGTGGAAAGGGAGGAAGAGGGGGAGGAGGGAGTGAGAGAGGCGTTCCAGCTGGACCTCAGGTTGGGACCTCTCCAGCCTTTCGGACAGCACGATTCTTCACACATACTTTCCAGCCTTGTCTGGGGTTCCACGGGGGAACACATGGGCCCTGCACCAGTCTCCCAGCCCTAAGAGCTCCCTTCACCCCTCCCAGCAACAGGCTTGCCCTCAGGACTCAGTCCTCCAGAGAGCACAAGCCTCCTGCTCTCTGGTCTGAGAGGCTGACAGACGTCTCCCCTTCTGTGTCCCACTTTAGTCTTCATTTCTGTCTTCCTCTGAGCTCTCCTATCCCACCAACCCTGCCATCTTGAAACGCTCATGGGGGAATCCAGGAGCCAACTCATTCCCTGCCTCTACTGTAAATGGTGAGTGATGTCATGTCCAAGATGGAAAACAGGATCTGACAGGCCCAGGTCTTCTTGGGTGACAATTTAACGGTGGGATGATAGGTAAAAGTGAATAGGAAAGTTAAAGAGGCTCTATAAAGACAATATAATACTAATTAATGGAGTTGGAATTTTGTCCCTCAATTTCTCTCAAAACAGTAGCATACTCCAATGAGAATGACATTATATAGGTCTATATTTATTTTTTCAGATAGAATCCAGCACAAAGGCCTATTACAAGCCAACCCGAGGCCGGGTAATGTGAAAATTTTAACTTAATGAGGGTAAGTGCCTTTGCTGGTGGGATGGAAAGAGAACTGGCGCAGCTTCAGGAAGCCCCATCCCACCAATTTACAGTCATCTGAACAGCACATTCCCTGCTGGTTGTAATTTTGCCACCTTCCGAAAGAAGGCATTGGCCACTACACAGTGTTCAGCATCCTCCCTGGTTGACTGTGATAGTCCACAACAAAAAAAGGCAGTAGAAAAGGGATTCCAGCCTGATGAGCGTCCAAGGATGGTCCCTTCAGGGGGGACTCAACAAGGGGCCCTATGCCAACTCATGAGCCTGATGCTGCTAATCCGTTGGGTGGAGTGAGGCTGTCCCCCAAGCTGAAAGCGGGGGACTTACTGGGCTGTGCAAGCACAAGTGAGCTAGAGATGGAAATGCAGATAGACCACAGGAAATGTGCAGTTAGGCAGAGAACGTGTGGTTTTCCACCAAACTCTTTTCTCTGGACTGGAACACAGTTAGGCACATAGGGCAGCCTGTCCTAGTGCTAGGGTTCCCCACAGTCTCCCCCTTGCGATTGTCAGTCTTTTTCACATCAATTTGTTGAGACTATCCATACTTATAAAAAGCTACATGGAGCTCTAATGCTTTTAAATACATTTGTACTACAGGGCGTCTGGGTGGCTCAGTCGTTAAACGTCTGCCTTCGGCTCACTTCATGATCCCAGGGTCCTGGGATTGAGCCCTGCATCGGGCTCCCTGCTCTGTGGGAAGCCTGCTTCTCCCTCTCCCACTCCCCAGCTTGTGTTTCTCTCTCACTCGCTCGCTCTCTGTGTCAAATAAATAAATAAAACTTAAAAAAAAAAAACAAAACATTTGTACTACAGTAGCATCTATATTAATTTGAGAAAAAGAATCTAATGCATTTATATCTAAGAAATATTTATTCATGAGGGGACTGGGTGGCTCAGTCATGAAGTGTCTGTCCTTGGCCCAGGTCATGATCCCAGGGTCCTGAGGTCAAACCCCACATCGGACTCCCTGCTCAGCAGGGAGTCTGCTTCTCCCTCTCCCACTCCCCCTGCCTGTGTTCCCTCTCTCACTCTGTCTCTCTCTGTCAAATAAATAATTTTTTTTTAAAAGAAACATTTATTCAGACTTCAAATAAGGTATGTGGATTTAGGAATCCCAAGTTCCTGTGATTTCCCTGGTCCCCCAGGGCTTGTGGGCTGGGGAATGAAAACCAAAGTTCCAGGAAGGGGGTTCTCAGAGTTGGACCCTAGGCCAGCAGCATGTTATAAATGCACATTACCAGTTCCCACCCTAGTCTACCAAGCACTGCAGCTTCTGGGGTGAGCAGATCCTCTGACTTCTGACAGGCATGTGCCCCCATGTGGGTCAGAGACAGAGCACTGAAGTTCCAGAGATGCTGGAGAAGCTCCAGAGTCCATCCAGTCCCACTTCAGACGAGAGCCTCCCACTACTAGGCATTTGGATCTGGCAGCTAAGTACATAAGGCCTCCCTACCCATGCTTCCCTTCACTGTGGAAGGAAGGAGCAAGATGGTGCCAGTTCTTCCTACTCTGGGCCCTCTAGGAACGGCCCCAGGCCCAGCTGTTCCCTAATGCATACAGGGAGCTCGGGCCAGATCTGGGGTCGGCAAGACCCTCTTCATGCTGGAAGGGTGAGGAAAGGTGTTGTGACAGGTTTGGGGAAGGAGGACACCACCGGGGGCTCACGGGAGAATGCCAGGGTCCCACAGGCCTGTTGTCCCCACACCGATATCACATGATCTGCCAGGGTCACCTGCCCAGGATCCCGCAACCCACTAATAGAGACAAGGGGATAGTACTTGAATTTACTGAGATCCAACAAATGGCCTGCACTCTTGCAGTCCAGGGAAGCCCACCCTTCCTGTCTCCTGCTATTACCTACAGGGGAGCCTGGGGTTTAGACTGGCATCTGGCCTCGGCCATGGACTGAGCACCGTCTATCACAAACTTCCTTCAGGCCCCTACGTCCAGCCAAGCGGGACCACACCCCTCTTCCTCACACATTCCTGCCCCTTTGCTCATGCAGTCTGGAGGTCCTTTCCAGTCTCTCCCAGCACATCCCAATTCTGCCCAGGCCAAATTCTGCTTTCTCCCCAGGACCCTTCTGGGCTCTCTGAAGTTAGAAAGGATGTGTACCTCCTCTCAGTGTCTGCTGGTCTGATCATCCCAGAGTGGCTGACCTCTGAAAACAGGAAGCCGGTCCCATACCAGTCTCACCTGTCCCTTCCACTTCTCCACCCCATATTGGTGAGCTTCTAGGCCATGCTGAACACCAGTTATTGGGGGATGAGCACTGGGGGTTAATGCTGGGAGCCCAGACTGCCCAGGAAGCCAGCCTGTCAGCAGTCAGGAAGGCTGCAGATGACAATGACCAAAGTGGCATCCTGTGATCTTGAAGTCCCTTCCAGAGAAGGTAGAGACCTTATTTTCAGGAGAGCAGAGCTGGGATGACACACCATCTTTCCTGGCTGTTGGCTGTCCCCGGTGGTCATTCTTAATCCCTGGAAAAGCTGTGCGTAAGTCATGTTTCAGAGGAAAATGTATAACCCAGACCAAGGCAGGCTCTCGGCAGAAGTGGCGGCAGGAGAGGCCAAAGGCATTTGTTGGGAGGGGAAGCGACACAGGAAGTCTGTTCCCTGCTGCTTCTCCCATGAGATGAGCAGCTCTATGCTCCCACCTTCAGCTTCTCTTCCTTTCCTGTTTGCCTGGAAACATCCCCATTCTGGGCCAGCGCTGTACCTCAATCATCCTGCCGTAGTCTGTTGTGCACAAGGAACAGAATTGGGGGTCGGGGAGCAGACAGGCTGGATGACGGGTAGCCCACGGGATCATGAAGCAGAAGACTGGTCTTGAGCCGCACGTCCCTGGGAGCAGAGCTTTTTGTCCTTTCCGCTTATGAGACTACTCTTTTCCCTACCGATCCCCAGGGCTCTGAGTGACACTGGTGCCCATGACAGTAAGAGCTATTATTCCCCAACACCTACCATGCCCAGGCACTGTTCTAAGATCTGCACATCATCAGCTCACTTCAGTCTTCCCAGCAGTATGTGAGTTGGTCTCTATTTCCATCCCCACGTCATAATTATGGAAGTTGAGGCACAGTTTAAGTAATTGGTCTAAGATCGCACAGTTAATAAGTGGGATTTGAACCCAGGATTGTCAATTCCAAAGGCAGCATTGGTTCTGCTATTTCTGCCCAGTATTCAAAATGTCAGCTGGGAAAATGCTTGTGACATCCTGAACAAGTCACCTCACCCTCCCGGCCTCTTTCTTCATCGGTAGGAGGGAGGTGATATTGGCAAGCAATTGCCCTGAGAACTCATTTAGGGCACTTTGCAAAGTGTTTTGAGGAGGAATGAGAGCCAGAAAACATCTGTGTAGAAGCGGCCCGGGCAGGGACAGGTACCAAACCCTCTGGATGCTGAGATGTTCCCAAGTGGAAAGAGGACTTGGCTTCTTTCCACAGATGATGTCCATGGGTCTGCTTCCTTGTCTCCCAGGACTCAGTGCCCAATTTTGTAGGAGAAACTTAATTAAGGAATAAAATAAGGAAGTCCAAATTGCATGAACATTTCTGAGGAAAAGGAGTCATTCTGGTAAATGAAACCCCCCAGACCCCCTGTAGCTTGTACCCAGCATCTCGCTGCTTCATGTGACATACCAAACTTGGCTGCCAGCTCTGTCCCCATGTCCCAGTCCTACCCCTGAATTCCATTCTGAATTCCTGAGTGAAGTAGTTGGATGCACCAGTGCCAGGCAGTGGGTCCTTTGGGAAAACATCTGACCTGGTCGCCATCTTCCTGCCTGTAAGATTCAGATTTGGTTTTGGTTGGTAGAAATGTTACCATAGCCTGGATGGGTAAATAGATACATACTGACTCATGGCTTTTCCAGGTAACCACGTTTCTAACAGCAAAACCTGATCCCAGAAGAGTTTAGAGCATGTGACTTTCTATTTTTTGGAATAACGGGAGCTTTGAGGTGGAAGTGACCCCAAACGTCATGTAGTTTGACCCCTGTTGACATTTGAGTCTTGCCTATCCCATTCCCAGCAACTGGCTGTCCAGCTTCTCCTTGGGCCATCACTGATGGGGAACTCACTGTATCTCCAGGTCAGCTCAGATGGAGAGGGCAAGCCTTCAGTGTTCTCACAGCCAGACTCTACCTGCTCCAGCAGAAACTCACTACAGTGAAAATCAGGACAAGGGAACTACCACCATCTGCTTAACTAATCCTGCGAGAGACTCAGTGGTGAGCCCTCAAATGTCAGATCTGAGGGGCTCTTGCTGTTCATCTGGTATGGCTGATTTACTGTATAGAGGCAGAAGCAACTCCCCTAGGAGTAATCACCGGTGGCAGTATCTTCCTCTGATTACAATGACAGCTAACACTGACTGGGCCCTCATGACATTCCAGGAGCTTTGGCGATTGCTTGAAGCTGCATGATTTGATTTAATTCAAGCCCTTATTATGAGACACTTGCAAGATGGGTATTACTCACTTAAGAAAGGAAGGGACCAAGATTCGAAGAGGTGAAATAATTTGTCCAAAGCCACAGGAGCTAATTCATGGCAGAGGCAGGACTTGAACCCATGCCTGTCTGGTCTCACAACCCATGTTCTCAGCTGTTCTGCTAGACCCTTGGTATTACATCCAGCTTCATGGAAGTTAAGAGTGTTGGATTTTCTTCTGTGGAAGAAATCGATTGGAACTTATGATAGGGATATAAAGATTCATGTCAAGCTCTGAGTTCATGTACAAAGTTGAGCTTGGGTCTATGTAAGTCAGAAAATGAAGGGAAAATGTATCACTGAATGATAGAAATCTGGTCCGGTCGATAATTTGCTGCTTGTCTACACATCTAGCCAGTTTCTCCCTAGCTGGTGTGTGTATAGTTACAGTTTGAAGTCCAGAAAGGTACCTGTTATTCTCGTCAGGAGACTAATTTGTTTCATTTCCTGACTCATTTGATCTCTAGGTGAGATCATGAGTTGTTGGAGATGCCTAATATTGAGTTTACAAGCATTGAGCTCCCAAAAGATTTTTTGTTTTTTTAATTTGGAATGAGAAATGACTGTTTAGCTGGAAAAGAAGTTAACATGATCTTATTTAAAACAATGGAAAGAACTTTTTAGCAATTATTTAAAATTAATTTTCCCTAAGGCTAAAACTTCTGTTAAATCAAAGCTACAGCTTGAGAATTTAGCTGTGGGAATTGATCTATTACAGAGAGACCGCCTTTGTGTACTTGAGTTTTTCAGTGCTGACTTAATTAAGTTTTAAAGCATCCCAAGGCACTTGTCAAAGCTCTCATGTCCTCTTCCAGCCCTTCCCAAAAAAGGGAGGAGAGGAAGTTGGCAAAACTTCTGCATTTCCATTTGGTTTCTCAAACAATATCTGCTGGGTTGGAAGGTGGTATTTCTTATCAGCTGGAGGCCATTTGGTTTAATAATTTTTCACTTTGCCCTGAAGTCATATCAGCCTTTGCTGTGACACCCTGTTGGACCACCTTTCAGAAAAGAGAATCTCCAGCATGAAGGAGGCAGAATCTCTCTTTGGCCTCCCCCTGCCATTTTGGAGAGAGCTTTTCACCAAAGCTCCATGTCATTTTTCACACTGGGCTGGCACTGCTGGCCTGGGGGCACAGTGGTTCTGACCAAGGGCTGCGGCCTCCTTTTGGGATCTGGAACAGATTCAACAGATTTGTATGTGTGATGAATACCCACGGTATATACATTCATGGATATTTACAGCTATTTCCATGAATCTTTAGACTCTACAGATGTGTATTCATTGGATAACTACATAAGAGTGAAATTGATAAGTCAAATGGCAATTTGTTTTATTAATTGTGATAGACATCAAATTGCTATCTCCAAAGACTGCATCAGTTCAGACTCCTACTAAGCATTTTTTACTCTATGATCTGTTTCCCCTGTAACTTTGTCAGCACTAGGTAATATCAGACTTTCTCATCTTTGCCAGTCAGAAAAGTGAGAAGTGGTGTTGGGTTGTTGAAGTTTGTACTCCCTTTAGGAGTGAGGTTGAAAAATTTTTCATGTATTTATTTGTTATTTGTTTTGATTTTTCTGTGGACTTCTGCTCATGTCCTTTGCCCATTTTTGGGGTGTGTTTTTATTGAACTGTAGGAATCACTGACCTATGAAGTTGATGTGTTAATATCTAATGTATTGGTATTAATGCTCTCCTCCTGCCTCCTCTCTCCATGACACACGTGATGTCCACCAACCTGAAATTAAAACAGGTAGAGGAGAAGTCTTTGGTGTCCCTTAACTGCACACAGCCTTTGAGACTTGACTGTCTACAACCACAAGAATTCAGTGTTCTTGATGATCTCTGGTTCCAAAGGAAATAGACTAACAAGAGATGGAAAGATTTAAAACAAGAGTCTAAGGTGCTCTGAAACCAAGCCATCCTGGATTCAATCTGTTATGACAAGAATGCGATCCATATTAAAAAAAAAAAAAAAAAAAAAAAAGACCCTTCCTTTTATCAGTCTAATCCAGCTGGAAGAAATCCATCCTGTTCTTAGATTCTTGAGATGGCTAGAAAGTGTAGCCTCAGAAGCAACCTTGCTTTATACCGTCTTAATCATTCCTAGTGTTTAATAGTTAATATCACATATTCTCTTGTATTCTGAACACCATAAATGAGATGTGTGACCTGCAGCTAGCTGAAGATCTTTGTGCTGCTTACTTCAATTTGGATGGCTGTCCCATGTGCCCAGTGATACCAGCAGTAGGATTCTTTATTGATTTCTCAACTGAGTATGTTTTCAATGCATTGGGGTTGTCTTAACACTCTCTTCACCCTATTTGATCATTTGTGTGTTCAGAACCTATTTGATCATTTGTGTGTTCAGAACCAGGAGATTTGAATACCTAATTGCAAACTGAGATATCTGGATTTCCTGCACACACACACACGCACGCACGCACACACACACACACATCTGATTCTTGTTGTGTGCTATGCTTTTGAATGCATTATTGACTCTATTCTTGTCTCGTCTGTCAACTTCTCTATTGTATGGGAGAGAATATTTAATGAATTTATGATGTGTGTAACTTAAAGAACTGATTAGAAAAAATTCACTGTATTCTTCATCTCTACTCCCTGCTACTGGAAACCAAAGATGAAGAGGAAGTATTGAAGGGAGCAAGAAAAAAAAAAAAAGAGAGAGACAAATTAAATACAGAGGAACAAACATAAGAATTACAGTCGATCACTCATAGGGAACGGTGTAAGCCAGAAGACAATGGAGTGTTGGTGGGGGAGCATCTTTAAAGTGTTGAAACAAAACAGCACATTTGGAATTCTATACCTAGTGGGGAAAAAATCTACCAAAAAATGGAGAAAAAAAAAGACTTTTTAAGACAAAAAAAATCTGGGAGAATTCATTATCAGTGGACCTGCATTATAAAACCAGATAAAGTTCAGTGTTGAAAGGCTCATATTAGTTCAGCTTGTAGTTCTTGAAGATTTTTGGATGTGTGGTTTGATGTATTTCATTATTTTTGGATTTTTGGGGGGGCCTTTCTTTTCAAATATTTCTCCTGCTCTATTATTTTTCCCTTCTCCTTCTGAGATTCCAATTACTCATGTAAGAGACCATTTGATATTGGCACCCAGATCTTAGATGCATTTTTCCTTTTTTGTCTTTTTTTTTTTTTCTGTTTCAGTCTGGGTAATTTCTATTGACCTATGTTCAGTTCAAGCTCACTGATTCTTTCCTTGGCTTTGTCTAGTCTGTCGATGAGTGGTCAAAGGCATTCTTCTTCTCCATTACAATGTTGTTTGTTTATACCATTTCCAATTGATTCTTCCTAGGTTTCCATCTCTCTGTTGAAATTCCCCATTTTTTCATGCAGACTCTCTAACTTATCCATTGTAGCTGTTTTAAATCCCTTGTCCATTAGGTCCAACCTCTGAGTAATCTTGCAATCTGGTTCTGTTGATTGCTTTGTTTCTTGACAGTTGTTTATTGTTGCTTTTTTTTCCCCCAAGAGTTTCATAATCTTTGATTAAATGCTGGACATCTTGTGCAGGACAGTAAATATGAAGGTAGGTAGTATTTATTCCTGGAAATGGGCACACCTTATTTTTCTGCTAGGCTTTATGTGTAGGGTTTAGAGTTAATCTAGTTAGTCAAACTGGTTTTTGGTCTTATTGTTGTCATGGTTACCTTTAGTGCACTAGTGGCCTCAGTTTCCTCTAGCTTTACTTTTGTGTTTCGAGTAAGGGTTTTTCTCAAAGTTCCCACTTCATCTTCAGGTTTGGGCCTTCCCTGTGAAGCTCCAAGAGTGTCTGTCTTAATGCTCTTATTCCCACTCACCAGTTGACTGCTATTACTAGTGGTTCAGCGTCTCTCAGACTGAATAGCTGGCTGGTGATAGGGGAAGGGTTTTTTTGTTGTTGTTGTCCTGATTCAGCCTCAGTCTTAGCTGGGTTCTATGCATCCCTTGATTTGGGCATTTGAGTTTTCTCGGTTGTCTTGACCCTCCTCCCTGTGGCAGCCAAACTCTGCCATGTATTTCAGGCTGTTCCTGTGCTAAAGAGAGTTTCCTGTTCTCCTCCCATGGGGGCAGAAGACTTCTAATCATCTGGACCCTAGATGCTTTCCTGTCCCTCCTCAGAAGTATAGGTTTTCATCTTGCGCTTTTTCCTCGGTTACAATGGATTCCCTGGGGTGACAGGATTTGCCCTTCCCCTAGTGGCTTAAGGCTATAGGCAAGAAGTTCTGGACAGGGCTTTGTGTTTTTTTTTTTCCTGTAGCATCAGCTGCTCCTACCTTCATGGCTGCACCACAGTGAGGGAACTTTCTCCTGTTGTCCCATCTGCCCCCACCCGCCCACCCCATCTTTCTTGAGAGCACCTGGTGGAGGTTCTTGGAGAAGAGTCTATGAATATGTGTGAACTCCTCTTGTGCATGTGGTTTTGATAACGTCTGCAGTTCCTACGCTAACCCACACTCAAGCTCCTGTGAGTTACTTAAAATACTGTAGCTGAATTCTTCTTACACCTGGTATGTCTTCCTCCCACACTCTGTCACAGAAGGACAAGTGCCCATATTGTCTCTTCTCTGAAGATCCTGTGTTTTCTTAGATTTCAGGCCACTTTGTTGCCTCAAAACCTCAGCTCTTTGATGGGTTTAGGAAAAGTTATAATTTGGGAGTTTGGTTGGCTTTTTGCTGTTCTTGGGGTAGGAGAAATACTATTTCCAGTTCCTCAGCACAACTCAGTGGTACTCAGTCTCTTTAGAGATTTATGCTTATGCACCCCTCTCATCTGCATGTTCCTTGGGGAGCCATGTCTTCCTTCTTGATGTATCCTCCGTACTTGGCATGAAGAGGGTATCACTAAATGTGGAATGGAATGGGATTTGCAGCTGGTAGTCATGAGGTCAGTGAGGCAGCTAGAATGGCTGGCAAAGGGAGGGTGTTCCAGGAAGGACCAAAAACCATTGTAAAATTGTCATTGGAAACTTTTGTGCCTCAGATTCTTGTATCTGTGCCCATTTACACTTGCCCTCCTTCAGAGGCCCTTCTCTAAAGTTAGTTGTATAATTTGAGGCCATATCTGTCAGAGGGGAATGGATGACTCTCGCTTAGAGACTCTATTAAAGTTTGGGGACCCAGAGAATTTTGATTTACCACCAAGTAAAGAATTTTATATCCACCAAGTTTTTATTAAGCTCCATCTTTGTGCCAGGCACTTCCAGGTTCTCCTCGATCCTAAGTCCAGTTTGGGGGCTCTAGATGAGTCCAGCTGGGTCTCTATGAGTTGGGATAATCTAATAAACCACCTCAAATTTTCAGTGGCTTAACCCAATCAACATTTATTTCCCATTCATGGCAGAGTCCAATGCAGACATCTGTGACAGCCTCCCAGGTTCTTTTGACGTTGAGCTCTTCCCTCTGCTAGGGCCTCTCCATGCAGCTGGTTGATGATTAAAGAGACCATGGAGAAGACACACCTGCTTCTTAACCATAACAACAAGGAAATGAGATATATTGGTTTTATTATCTTACTGGTGAAAATTAATCACCTAAATCCCCTCCTAGATGAAAGAGAAACTAGGAAACACAGTCCCTTATGGAGATACTGCTTTGTGGCAGCAGCTTTATGCTCTGGAAGGGGAACATTAATCTTTGCTGATATTTGCTATCTGTGCCACAGTCTTGGAGAGATTGTATGGGCTGATAAGTGCTGTTGATTGGTTGGTTCTAGCAAGGATTGGGCCTTAAAAAGACTCCATAGTGATGCTTCACAACTATCTGTAGCTAGGTGGTATTTGGAGTGTGACCTTGGGAAGTTTCAAGGGTGAGATGGGTGAGACTCAGAGTGTGAGCAGGAGTATAGGTGATGTGTGAGTTGGGGAGATTTGGGAATATGAGTTAACCATTTCCCATGCTTTGGCTATGTTGTGTGCTAGTTGGCCATAGCAAGTGCAAATTCTTCTGTCTGGCACTTAAGATCCTTCTTAATCTGGCCCCAACATACTTCCCTAGGCTTTTCCCCACCACTCTGCTTGTTCCCTCTGCCTGTTACACACCCCACCATCTTCCATACAGAGCAGATCAATATTCCTTCATTCCATCCATTCATTGATTAAACATGGTGCCACTCCCCAGAGAAGAGCATAAGAACAAATAAGTGAAGTCCCCATCCTCAGGAAGTTACCTTGCTTCTGTTCTCTGACTTTTTCAGAATGAGCCCTTGCTGGGAACTCAAAATGCTGATACCAGAAAACCTTCAATGGGGAAATATCCTTTCATTGCCCTGCTTTTCTCGGAGTCAGTACTTAATGTTGATTCTATGATCTGGTTCTAGCATCAACATAGAGCTCCTTCTACAGCTTTCCAGCAGTAGCCATCTAGTGTTTGTTAGTGATAAGCCAAGGTCAGGGGTTTCATTACTTCCTGAGGCACCTGGTAGCTAGAACTAAATCCTGCTTCCCTTTCAGTCCTACCTTTGTCCTCTGGGGCCACACAGTATAATTCTGCCCCTTGGTCCACAGGGGAGATCTTCAGAGGTTGACTGGGTCTTCTCTTCAAAAAGGCCTCTCACCGGACAAACCCTTCTTGATCTGAGACCCCACTCATCTCCAGTTGTATTAAGTACACCGTATGTGTTCTCCAGTTTCCCTGTCCCAAAATAACATGCCCATTGTTATTCTCAGATGCATCTTTTCACAGAGCCCTGTCCCTGAGTGGTAACAAATCACTGTGTTAAAATACAGCCTGACTTGATCTGATAAAGTCAGAATTGAGGAGGAGAGGACTATGAAAGACTTCCTGCAGACACTTTGCCCTCTTGCTTTTGATAACTTTAAGAAAGCTGGTGCCTTCATTTGAGCATATTCAGAAACAGGCTTGCAAAATGTTAAACTGAGTTTTCTAGAACTTTCATTTGTTTTTCTCCCTCTGCTTTGTCATGGTGAGCATTCTCCAAATAACATTCTTGTAGGGAAAAAAAAAAGTTGGAAACTTCATAAAAGATACTTCTACGCTGTAGTGGACAACAAAAATATGGCATCTGTTTCATTGATTATAGTTCCCATGGGAAATGTGTGTGAGCAGCATTTTAAAAGCTCTTGCTTTGCCTTTGGTTTCTCTTTGTGTCCTACTTGAGTAATTTCCTCTCACATCCTTCTGTCCCTGGCCTAGAAGCCTGGTAAATAAGCAAGCCTCAGAGAGATCTAGAGAGCCAGCAACATCCTGGAAATCTGAGGCCACAAGGTTAAGCACAAAAAATGCTCTCTTTCCAGGAAGGAATGACTGAATCAGAGCAATGACCTTGGCTTTCAATTAGTTTTTGTCCAAACTTTTCCCACTCTTTTCCTCTCTGTCTCCCACCCCCACATGCCCTAGGCTGAGGAGGGGCTGGGACTGTCCCCCCCCTACTGTCCTGCTTAAGTCCATCTTGCCTTTGGCATGAGCCTCGGGACTTCATGTGTCCACAAAACTGAGTTGAGCCAAGCTTCCCGTCCAGCTCCGAGAAGAATGCCCGTCAGGAAGCACAATTATTTCAAGAATGTGAAATACAGTATTTTAATGGAGCCATTTTTCACGTCGCTCTAGAAAAAGGATATAGACTTTGATGTTGGTCTATCTGCAAATGAGACTTGTTCACACCAGAGCACCTTCCTGATTTCAACACAACAACCTCTTGGTGGTTTTCTCTGCCACAGAGCAATTTTGGCTGTGGCCTTCATCTCCACAGGTGCAGTCCAGTGAGACAGGCTGTTGAAATGGAGGCAGGGTTGTTAGCAAAGGGCCCTGCCTTTGGACTTCATCCCGCAGTGACAGTGCCAAGCCAAGCTACAGTGAAACATCAGGCAGGGTGTTGAAATTTATTTCTAGATACCGTGCCTGGTCCTAAAATGAAACCATGATGTTAGCAGCAGGGCAGGAGAATCTTGTGCTCTTGTGCTATTTGGCTTCCACACAAGTGGATAAAGTATCTGATAACATTTTACTTTTGGTTGATATTCTTCCTATGATCAACACCGAGCCCTCTCCAGTCAGTGGCAACAGAGAGCTCCTGGCCATAGGGACAGTTGCCAGGAGTCAAACTCGGTGATTTTCTCTGTGCAGGATGAACCGCTGGATCCGATTCTTGCTTGAAATAGGTTTATATTTATCACAATAATGATAAAGTAAACAATTAAAAAAATAAAATGGAGGGCATAATCTACATCTCCAGCGTACTGAGCTTCAAATACTTCACTACTTTGGAATTTAAAAAAAAAGAAAGAAAGAAAGAAAAGAACAAACACCTCATGCAACAGTCACTGACTTTTCCAGATGAAACTGGACTATACAAACACGCTTTGAGTATGTGCGATTTCACTTAAAACATGTCTCCTGGCCCAGAGACCTAGTTAATTCAGTGAAATGAATAATCTTTACTCTTCAATCACTTTGGGATAGAGAGTTCGGTCTTCTTTGGAGCCAGAAAAGAAATGCTTTTTAGAATCACAGTTTCCTATATTACTTCACTGGGAAGTAAAGGCAGGGCAAGGGAATGTGGTAAGGAAAAGCCAAGTGACTGGACCAAAGTTTAAGTTTGCTTGAGACTCACCTTCCTGTCTCTCGCACTGGCTCGACGCCAACACTTGCAGCTGCCTGTCCACATGCAGGGAGGGGAGTGTGGAGGACCACGTAGATGGGGAGAAGGGAAAGGGAGAATGTTAGTAATGTTCAAACTAATCACTTCCCCTCTCCCCGGCCCAGGCAAATTCACAGGAAGTCCCATCCCCCTCAGGGCTTCCCTTTTGGTGTGGTCTAGGAATTCTCCAGCACTCAGCCTGGAGGGCCCTGGTATGGCTTGAAGAGGGGAGGGAAGAATTACCCTCCAGGGTTCTGCCTGAGGAGCAAGGTTCTACTCCTCAAACTTATAAGCCAATGGCCATTTGAGGGGATAGATCTACTTGGAGTCCTTTCTTGATCTCAGACTGACCTATTTCAGTGGATCTTCAAAGGAAAGCATCAAGAGTTGCTTTGGGGGCCTTCCCCCCAGGAGGCTCCTTGACTTCTACAAATCCCTTCCGAGAGGAGGGCAGTGGGATAGAAGAGGGACATGCTTATGCTTGGTTTGGAAAATCTCAAGTCTGTGACTCATTCTAGGTTTGATCCTTCTCCACTCCCAAATAGAACTCCATGTCCACGGTAGGAAGGTCTCGTAAGACCCAAGGAGAGATGCAATGTTTCCCTTGTCACTTACTAGAGAATTTGAGGCTTGTGGCAAGTGCTATAATGCTCATAATATATTCCTAAGAAATGCACCTCCATCTCAGTTATCTGCTCCAACGGGAGGGGACAACTGGTAGTGATAACATTAGTGTTAGGTCTGCTTACCCAGGCGTGTTCTACTAAGTCAGAGTATATGTAAGTGTATATAACCTACTTTTTAATAGTATATATAACTACTTCTGGTTTTAGTGTATGTAACCTACTCTGATTGCTACTTTTTCCCCAAAACATTATATTTTAAAATTTTTAATTCAGGGGCGCCTGGGTGGCTCAGTGGGTTAAAGCCTCTGCCTTCGGCTCAGGTCATGATCTCAGGGTCCTGGGATCAAGCCCCGCATTGGGCTCTCTGCTCAGCAGGGAGCCTGCTTCCTCCTCTCTCTCGGCCTGCCTCTGTGCTTACTTGTGATCTCTGTCTGATAAATAAATCAATAAATAAAATCTTAAAATTTTTTTTTTCAATCCTATAGAAAAGTTTCAAGAGAAGCACAATGCTGTATACTTATACATTTCCATAACACTGTAAAAAATAAGACTAGTACAAGGAACATTTATAAATCCTCCAACTAGATTCACCAATTTCATGTATTACCATATTTTTGTCTCTTTCTCTGCACATGCACATACCCATTTACCTATATTAAAATGTGTATATATGTGTATATATATATGTACACACACATGCACACACACATATGTGCACCCACATGTAATTTTGTTTAACTTTTTGAGAGTATGTTGTAGACATCATGATTCTTCCACCTTTGCACTGTATGTCTACAAAGAGGACATGCTCCTACATGACCATGATCACTTCGAGGAAATTTAACATTGACACAAAACTATTGTCAGATATGTAATCCATATTCAAGTTTTCTCAGTGGCCATTACAGCTGGATTTTTAAAAATTTAATTAATTTATTTATTTGACAGAGAGAGAGAGAGAGAGATCACTAGTAGGCAGAAAGGCAGGCAGAGAGAGAAAGAGGGGGAAGCAGGCTCCCTGCTGAGCAGAGAGCCCGATGAGGGGCTGGATCACAGAACCCTGAGACCATGACCTGAGTCAAAGGCAGAGGCTTTAACCCACTAAGCCACCAAGGTGCCCCTATGGCTGGATTTTTTAAATATCTAGGATCCAACCAAGGATCATACATGTATTTCACTGTCATGCTTTTCAGTCTCTTCTTCTTTGGAATAGCCCTCTTGACATGGTTTTCCATCTGTTGTGACACTGACATTTTTGAGGTGTTCTAGGCAAGTTGTTTTGCAGAATTTGAATGTGTCTGATTATTTCCACATCATCTGTTATATGTTAGACACTTTCAACAGGAACAGTGCATGGTTGGTACTGTTCACTTGGCTGGCATCTCATGAGAGGAGCAGTACAAAATGTCTGTCTGTCCCATGATAGGGGACAATGACATGTGACCATTCAGTGTGGTGTTGTCAGCCAGATTTCTCCTCTGTGACTACTATATATTTACTGGAAAGAGTATATTGAGAGAACATTCTAAGGACAAATAAGTTAAAAAAAAATATTGTTAGTTACTGGCTCACATAATGGTCCCCTTTATCTCCTCTGTTCCCTTTTGTTTCCTGACAGGATTCCATAGCCATCAAAGCACCGCTCTGGCAGGAATGCATGAGGCCATTTATACAGCTGCCCAGCATTGATAACTGGCCGGTTGCTTGTCCACACTGACTCACATTGGATCGAAAGGCCCTCATTACCCTCACTGGTTTAATGATATTCTCTGATTAAACTTGGCCAGGCTGCCAGCCTAGAGGGAGCCTCTGTGGACTTTTCCTGTCTCTCTCTGGACGGGAACTGACCTGCTGCTCCAGCGATTTCGAAAGAACCCTGCATATATTTGCTTTCCTCTCTCTTTGGGGCAACAAACAAGTGGATCAAAAGTATAACTCGGGACGCCTGGGTGGCTCAGTTGGTTAAGCAGCTGCCTTTGGCTCAGGTCATGATCCCAGCGTTCTGGGATCGAGTCCCACATTGGGTTCCTTGCTCTGCGGGGAGCCTGCTTCTCCCTCTAACTCTGCCTTCCACTCTGTCTGCCTGTGCTCGCTCTCGCTCGCTCTCTCTCTGACAAATAAATAAATAAAATCTTTAAAATTAAAAAAAAAAGTATAACTCATCTTCTAAACTAATTCCATAAACATGACACAACATTAAACACACACACACACACACACACACACACACACACACACACGTGAAGTCTACAATGAGGAAGCTTATGATGTAGAAGACTGGACTGGGGTCAGAAGACCCAGGTTCAAGACTCTTGGATTCATAAACTGTATGAGTTTAGGCAGCTCCATTTACCTCTCTGAATTTCAGAATTATTATCTCCAGAAATAAGATCCTCTTTATGTCAGTTAGCACATCAAACAAAAGAAACTGGATGACGTTCCATTAGAATTGGAGGATCACTGCAGTGCATGTCAGAACATTTGCTTTGGGGAGCTCTGAAGAGCACCTCAAAAGGATAAATAATTGCATCAGTCTGGTAGCCTGGGTGATGATTTGGTAACAAGTTATTCCCAAACCTCAGAGACTTAATACCACCCTAAATTCTTTCTTACATTGTATGTTCATGGAAGGATTGGTATGGCTGTGTTTCAGCTTGTCTTTACTCCATGACATAGGCTGATAATAAAGCCCCTGTGTGGGACATTACTTATGGAAGAAGGAACAGAGACATGGCAAACCTCATCTTGAACATAAGAGCACTTCATTGGCCCAAAGAAGTCATGTGACCATGCCTGCCATTACTGGAGAAGGGAAGTACCATCTCCTGCAGGAGGAGCATTACAGGGAAGGACAGTGATGTGTTTGGCCACGAGCAGCATGACCTATTGCAGAATGCATCCTTGAAAGCAGCTGAAAAAAAAAGTTCAGGGATAGGTCTTTGGGACCATCTATGTGGAAATATTTTCTCTATATGTTAAGTCATCATAAAACCATAAAAAGTTTAATCAAGCAAATATGAGCTCTGACTGATAATCTGTAGTTCACTTATTTCTCAGATGGGCTAAATCTATGCAGTGTGTTCCAGACCCGCAGCAAGAGAGAAACACTGACTTAATGATGATTAAAGATTTTCCAGACAATTCTGGGGAGGCCAGCTAGTCTGGTATGTGGGAAGTGAAATCCCAGATCTGTGGATTTCATGGGCTTTCTGTGGGTCTTGGGCATGATGTCATGTGTGATAAGACTGTGGGATACGATGGTGTCATTGTCAGCAGGAACTCCTGAGGAGCAGGGAGTAAAGTTTACTCATATTTGAACCCCCCCCCACCTAACCCAAGTAGCACATAGTAGAGTCTAAATAAATACTGATAGAATGAGTGATTAAGTGAGGATACACACAAGGAAATTTAGTTAAGGTAAGAAAAAAATTGTCCACATTCGTATTAGAAAATGATGGTTAAACTCTTTCTATGAAGTCAGCATAACTTGACCTGACAAAGATGATCAAGGCATAAAAATTACAAACCAATACTTCTTATAAAAATAAATCTAATAGCCTTAAACAAAGAGCTTTACTTATGGCATTGGAGTAGCTTGTATTGGACCAACCCTCCTGAGTCAACAATTATACACTCTGAAGAAAATATTTTTAAAAAGATACCAGCTGGAGTCACCTAAAAGCAGACAGAAACTGGAGGAGAGGATTCATACTTAGAAGAAAGGTATGGCACAAGGTGAGCTGGCCTTTTTTTTTTTTTTTTAAGTTTTTTATTACCTAAAGAAAAGTAGAATAATAGAGAAAAAACCCAATGAGGGTAAAATGAAATTTAAAGTTTTTCTCATTCTTAAGTGATATAGAAGGTAACCATTTGTTTAAGTAGTAATAATAATGATGCATTGGGTGGATTTAGCTCTGGAGAAGAGAAACAAAACACAGCAGTGTCAGGAGGGGTGGGAGACAAAAATCAGGAACCCCCTGTTATAAGAGACCCATAAACACACATGTAAAGTGGTATAATGTTATTTAAATATATACTCAGATTAATTTTTTAGAAAAATTTTATTTGTTTGACAGAGAGAATGAGAGAGAGAGAGAGCATGAGCAGGGGTAGTGGCAGGCAGAGGGCAAAGGAGAAGCAAGCTCCCCACCAAGCAGGGAGCCAGATGTGGGACTCAATCCCAGGACCCTGGGATCATGACCTGAGCTGAAGACAGACGCTTAACCGACTGAGCCGCCCAGATGCCCTACTCAGATAAATTTAAAAATGTATGTTGCAGGGGCGCCTGGGTGGCTCAGTGGGTTAAAGCCTCTGCCTTCAGCTCAGGTCATGATCCCAGGGTCCTGGGATGGAACCCCACATCGGGCTCTCTGCTCAGCAGGGAGCCTGCTTCCCTTCCTCTCTCTCTGCCTGCCTCTCTGCCTACTTGTGATCTCTGTCTGCTAAATAAATAAATAAAATCTTAAAAAAAAATGTATGTTGCAAACTCTAGGGCAATCATTATAAAAATGTTATAAAGAAGTGTATTTGATATGTTAAGAGAAGAGATAAAATGAAGTCATATGAAATGTTTATTTACAACCAGAAAAGCCAGACAGAGGGAGAGAAAAAAAATGAAACAAAAAACAAATGTAATAACAGAAAGGAGTTACAAATATGGCAGATATATTCATCTGACTATATCAATAATTGCTTTAAATGAATGGTCTAAATATATTAGTTAAAGGGTTGTTTGACTGAATAAAAAAAGACTGAAGCATGTTACCTACAAGAAACCCACTTTAAATATAAAGACTCAGATATATTAAGCATAAACAGATGGGAAAAACATACCATGCTAATGTTAAATGAAAGCAAGCTGAAATGACTATATACATTTCAGACAAAGCACACTTCAGAATATAGAAAACTATCAAGGATAAAAAGGGTCATTACATAACGATAAAGGGATCAATTCTCCAAGACATAACAATTGAAGTGTGTAGGCATCTAACAACAGAACATCAAAATATGTGAGTCAAAAGCTGATATAATTCAAAGAGAAATAGACAAAATCCACTATTACAGTTGGAGACTTCAACACACCTTTTTCAGGAATTTGTAAATCAAGCAGACAGAAAATCAGTGAGGATGTAGTTGACCTGAATGACATTATCAATCAACTTGTTCTTATTGACATTTCTAAAATACTCCATCCCAAACCAGCAGAATTTACATTCTTCTCAAGCTTACATGGACCATTTGTGACAATAGAGCACATCCTGGGCCACAAAACACACCTTAACAAATGTAAGGGAATAGAAATCATATCAAGTGTGTGCTCAAATCACAATGGATTTGAATTAAAAATCAGTAATGGAAAGATAGTTAGAAAAGTTTCCAAATATCTGTAGCTTAAATACACTTCTGAATAACACATGGGTCAATGAAGGAGCCTCAAGAGAAATATTTTTAACCAAATGAAATTAAGAATACAACTTATCAAAATGTGTGGGCTGCAGAGGAAGAAGTGCCTACAGAGACATTTATAGCCTTGAATGTATATATTAGAAAAAAAGATTTTAAATCAATAATCTGAGCTTCTACAGTAGGACACTAGAGAAAGAAGACCAATTTAATCCTAGATCAAGCAGAAGAAAAGAAATAAAAATTAAAGCATAAAATAAACAAAATTGAAAACAGGAGATCAATCTAGAAAATCAATGAAATCAAAAGCTAGTGTTTTGAAAAAAATCAATACACTTGATAAATCTCTAGGCAGACTAACCAGGATAAAACCTCAATATTAGAAATAAATGAGGACTCATCTACTGATCCCTTGGACACTAAAGTTTAATAAAGGAGTACTATGGTTATCTCTATGCTCACAGATTTAATAACAGAATAAATGAACTAATTCCTTGATAGACACCAACACCAAAACTCACACAGGAGAAACAGATAATCTGAATAGGTCTGCTATTAAAGAAACACAATAAAAAACTAATAATGTTCAAAATGAACAGCACACAACAGGGTGCCTGGGTGGTTCAGTTGGTTAAGAATCTGTCTTCAGCTCAGGTCATGATCCCGGAGTCCTGGGATCGAGTCTGGCATTGGGTTTTTGGCTCTGCAGGGAGGCTGCTTCTCCCTTTGCTTCTCTCTCTCTCTCTCTCTCTCTCTGTCTTTCTCTGTCTCTCATGAATAAATAAAATCTTGAAGAAGAAGGAGGAGGAGGAGAGGGTGAGGAAGAAGAAAAGACACCAGGGCCATATAATTTTACTGGTGAATTCTACCAAACATTTAAGGATGAAATTATACCAATTTTTCCAACATTTCTCCCAGAAAAGACTGATTCATTAATTTAAACAAATATATACTACCAATGAAAGGTCAACTTGGATATGGGAGATTTTGATAGTGCCTCCCCAAACATAAATTACTTAGATATTTAACTAACAAAATATGTCCAAGAACTTATACACTGAAAATTAAAAATTAATGAGGAAAATTAAAGACTACATTAATGGAAAGCTGTATCACAGTTAAGAGTTGGAAAACTTGATATCATTAAGATGGCCATTTTCCCCAAAATGACCTTTGGACTGATTTCTCACAATCTCAATCAAAATTCAAGTGGACTTTTAAAAAACACAAATTGGTAAGCTGATTCTTTTGAAAATACAAAAGACCTAGAAAATCCAATTTTTTATTATGTTCAGTTAGCCAATATATAGCGCATCATATAGTTTTTGATGCAATGTTCAATGATTCCTTAGTTGCATATAACACCCAGTGCTCATCACTACAGGTGCCCTCCTTTAATACCCATAAAAATATTTATTTATTTGACAGAGAGAGAGAGAGAGATCACAAGGAGTCAGAAAGGCAGAGAGAGGGGGAAGCAGGCTCTCTGCTGAGCAGAGAGCTCGATTCCAGGACCCGGAGATCAGGACCTGAGCCTAAGGCAGAGTATTTAACCCACTGAGCCACCCAGGTGCTCCCCAAATCCAGTTTTTTTAAAGACCAAAATTGGAGGACTCTTCAATTTTATTTTATTTTTTAAAGATTCATTTATTTATTTGAGAGAGAGAGAGCGCGCACACTTGCATGTGCGCATGTGTATGGGGGAGGGCAGAGGCAAGGGAGTCTTAAGCTGACATGTGCAGCCAGATCCAGGGCTCTATGAGCAGCATGATGCGGGGGCTGGATCTCACGACCCTGAGATCAGAACCTGAACTGAAACCAAGACTCAGACGCCTAACCAACGGTGCCACCCAGGTGCCCCTATACTCTCCAATTTAAAAACTAACTATAAAATCATAGTGATAAATATGGTACCATTTCAGTGAAAAGACAGATATGGAAATCAATGGAAAAAAATACAGAATTCAGAAAGAGCACCACATGTATATGACCATTCTGGATATTCTGCAAAGGAGCCAAGGCAGTTCCTCAGGGGAAAGAAAAGACCTTTCAGCAGTGTTCAGTCAAATCACTGTCTCTATGGGGAAAAGTAGCATTCCCCCTTGTATCACACCATACAGAATAATTGATGGGACAGGGATCATAGACCTAAATATATGACTTAACAATGTGAGAGTTCTAGAAGAAAACAGAGGAGAAAATATTCAGCCTTGGGAGTAGGCAATGATTTCTTAGAACCAAGAAAGCATATTTTGTAAGAAAAAAAATGAATTTGAAGAACTGGACTTTCTCAAAGTTATAAACTTTTGCTCTTTGAAGGACACATTAAGAATATAACAAGGTAAGCCACAGGCTGGGAGAACTTTCTTTGTGCAAGATTATTCCCTATGTCCATAGAAAGTTGTGGTGGGGTGGAGAGGACTAAGAAGGCAAGGCAGACTAAAAACCCAAGAATGTGGCGAAAAAGAACTCTCAAAAGTATACAGAGACCAAATATGAAAGACACAAATGCAGATGTGTTGGCCAAATCCCAGAATAGGCAATGAGGGAAGTCTATTGAAGCAGACAAATAGAGGCAATCATAAGAGCTGCTACTTCCTCTAGGGAGGAGGAAATTTCTCGTTTGATACTCTAAGCAATGGTGGCACTTAAGTCAAGAAAGAGTTATATCTATAATTTATTAAGGAAATCTGCGAATGCTTGAGTGAGCCCTCGTCATTCTAAGGTTGATAGCAATCATGTCTGGTCATCTGTGTGCTGGCGCCTTCCACCTCCTCTCAGCCTTTTACTCTCCCCTTCCCTTCCCACGTGCCTGACCTGTGGTCTAAGCAGAGGTAGTGGAAAGGTTGGCGATGAAATGTTGCTAGCAGGGTCTGAGTTTGATCTGTGTGCCCATCCTTCTCCCATGTGACTAACTCCAGACCACATTCTCTTTGCCAGTGACTAGCCAATGGGCACAGAAACTTTTCCTGACCAGTTCTGGGGGAAAGTGTCTGAATATCATCTCACATCTCTTCCTAGACAGAACAGCTTTGCTATCATTTCATTAACAATTAAGACTTCAAACTGTAGTTGACTTTTGAACAACATGGCGGTGAGGGACATCAACTCCCCCCTCCCACCAGTGGAAAATCTGTGTATAACTTTGACTCGCCAAAGAGCTTAACTACCAATACTCTGGTATGGGTTGGAAGCCTTACCAATAACAAAAAAAACTGGTCAATATATATTTTTTGTATGTTATATAGATTATATACTGCATTCTTTCAATAAAGTAAGCTAGAGGAAAAAAGTGTTATTAAGTCATCAGAGGAAACACATTTATAGACCATACTGTGTTTCCTGAAAAATATCTGCATATAAGTGGACACAGTTCAAACCTGTGTCATTTAAGGGTCAAGTGTAATGCTAACTCTTAGTTGGCTTGGAAAAGTCCAGCTAAGAGCCATGCTCCATCCTCAAGCTGCTGCCATCAGGTGGCAACCAGCAGGGGGGCTTCCGTGGCTTTGATAGGATAGGGCATACTACATGCTCTGCTTTCTGAACACATTGAAAGACAACAAATCAAACTTCTGAACACTTCAGTGAATCCTGTGTCAAGGGACATTTATGTCCCCTGACCGTCTTGCATACCTTTTATGGAATAAGATAAACTCCATTACTGTATTCTTCCACACACTATTGAGGTTTTCAGTTAGGATTACCTAGTCCTCTACCACTTATAATTGTTCTGCCCTTACTTCAATATTTTTCTTTTTATCATCATGTCTGAGCTGCAACCGTGCTGTCATTGAGACAGTGATGTGGAGGGCTGTTCGGGGATGGAGCTATGTGAGGAGGAATTGGGGTCACTGTAACTGACCGAGTAAGGTGCAGAACAGGAAACGGGATGGCATGAGGATGACCATAGCCTGTCTTGAATCTGGGTGTCACGGCAGACTGTCCCCAGATCCTGCCTCTATAATAGATGCTCTGTTCATGTAACCCAGGAGATGGGGCGAGGTGGTAGTGAGGGTCTTTAAGGATAAGGGATCAATTTAGAATCAGACCAAAGGATCAGGGGCACTTCCTCCAAAATAATGAGCATTCAGGTCCGAGTAGAAATGTCCCCAAGACCCCATAGCAGAAATGGTAGCATGTCCTTTTGTTTATGGAGCAGTATAATGTGCTGGGTTTGGGACTCATCAACCTTTTTAACCGCTGCTAAATAATTGGTTAATATGGAAATGTGCATACCTGCCCTCCCAGAAAAGCCATCTGTGTACTTCCCTGGCAGCCCTGGAGGGTCTGATGGGGGGTTGTGGAGAGCCCTCCAGGCCTGTCTGACCCCAGGAGAGCAGCTGGGCTCTCCAGGGCCTATGGGGAAGGCCCCTCTCTGGCTTCCAGACAGGAGAGAGGGCTGCGCCTTCGAATTGCCAATTCAGGCACAGATGGAAAAGGCAAGCACAAAAGTGTAAAGTCCATACTCAGAAATTATATGCAAGCAGAAAATGAGGCAGCCGGGCAGCTGTTCTAAGAGAGAAAGACTCAATAGTTGCCACTTGGAGAGAGGGGAAAAAAAAAAAAAAAGGAGGAAAGCTACAGAAATTATTACCCTTTTTCATGTGGTCAGCAACTCTTCTCAATCTCCTGTTGCCTCTGGAACCTCATCTGACCCTGACATCTGGATGTGGCATTGATCTGGAAGCCAGCAGATGAGGCTTCACCAAGAGCAGGCTATGGGGCTCAGACTGGGTTCCCATCTGTAAAGTCTGGGTCACGAGGACCCTCCCTTACAAGGCTTATGCAATGACAGATGGCCATCCAGCCAGCAAATTCATGTTCAAGGCTTACTATGTTCCAGCCAGGGCATCTGAAGAAGATCAAGACAGGATTCCTGCCCTCGAGAAGTGAAGGCTCTGGAGAAAGCACCTTCCCATTCTTAGTCATTAGCACCTTGTCTCTCTCCACCTCCTTTAGGATCCTACTTTGTCTTAAGGGTCATTACCTCCAGGAAGCCTTCCCTAACCCACCCCTCTTCACCAACAAGCTGGCTTAGATCCCCTATTAAATACTCCTGTTGCCCCCTCTAGTCCTCTGTCATAAATATTAGCATACTTATTATTCCTTATTCAGTGTATTATTTACTGGACCTTAAGCATCAGGAATGTAAGGACCGTCTTGAGCATTGCTGCCTCCTTTTCACTAAACACAGGCCTGGCCCAGAAGAGGCACCAGAGGAAGAGTTCTTGAACCAAATTAATGAATGTAAAATCCAAATTCTTACCTCTATAGACCAGGAACCTGATGTCCAAAGAGACAAGCTTTACCAAGGCCACCAGCATGCCTATGAGCTAGACGAGGACGTGGTATCACCCTGACCCAGCCCAGTGCTCTCCTAGGAGAGGTAACTACTTCTGTGTGTCTCCGACAGTCCCTGAGTGGGAACACCTGGTCTGGAAGGCCAGGGAACATGAGAGGTTGCTATCTGATGGCCCGGAAGTTTGGGGGGGGGGGGGTCTCCTTTGTTCTCTGGTCCCCTTTAGTCTCCTTTGTACTCTGCCAGCACTTCCTGAGGGTGTTCTCCCTGAAACTACCAGTCTCTTAGCAAACATCAGAAATGTTGAAAAGCTGACACTCTCCCATGCCAGCAACCCCAGGCCCTACTCTCGTTGCCTGTGAGGCCTGGGTGTTTGTCAGTGGGCTGCATGAACCATGGACCGTCAAGGTCTTTGGAGAAGGCACAGAACTCAGTGCCCAGGAAACTAGCCACCAAAGGATGAATGGGACCCATCACAGCTGCACGCTAATAAGCCCAGCTGCCACATTTCATCCGGACCCGTTTTTGTTTGCTTTTAAATTTCCCCGACTCCCCCTCTTTGGACAGGCCATGTGAGGCTTGCCCTCCTGTCCTCTTGTCTGGCTTCCTCTCAAATAAGTCCTTTCCTTGCTGCTCACTGGATGTCTCGACAACGGTCTTTGCTGCAGGCAAACTGAGGCTCCATGACACACTTGGAGAGCCAGCCGGGAGCTCTCTGCCTGTGGTTCGCCAGCCCCACTGGGAACAGGAGTCCAGTGACAAGTCCAAGCAGCTGCCTAGGCTCTTTGTCCTAGGGATGGTCCCCAGGTCCCCATTCTGACTGGCCGCCGCCAACCTTTGGGGCTTAATTTAACATTTGTACAAGGAAGTGGTTTTTGGTTTCAGTCTGGACAGACATCTCTTAGGGCGTAGTTCTTGTGCCAAGGCACATGAGCTGACTTCTTCCTCCCATTTGGTTTGGCTCTCTTAGATTTCTTCCATTCGGTAGCCTCCAAATAGAGGGGTTTGGTTCTCTTCGCCTCCTTTTCTTGCGTGACTGACAAATTCTGCCTAGGAAGCCATTTGGCTTGGTCATTAAAGCCCCAACTTTTAGGGAGGAACTAGAAACTAGGAAACTGGTTCAGTCTGTGAAGCCCCAACTTTTGAAAAGGAACCAGTGCTCATGGAGGTCCTCTGGCCTTCATTTGGTTCATTTGTTGTGGCAGCTTTTGGTGTCTTTGAATAAAACCAGCCGTGTTCTAATTGGAAAGTAGGAAATGACCACTGGATTTGTGCACGCAGCTCTCTGGACTGTCTTCTCCAAAATTAGGTTTGTTTTGTTTTGTTTTTTTGCCACCCTCATTGGCCACAATATTCATTAGACTTTAGAGAACAATGACTGCTTAACAGGGCCATAAATGGTAATATCATCTTGCACTTAGATTTGTTCTGTAAAAGAGAGAGATTTGGAAAGTGAGCCTTTAAGTTTTGTTTGTGTCTTGTTTGTGTATTTGTATGTGTGTCCATTTATGTTTTAAATGTGAAATATTTGCTCTGTCTCTGGATGGCATTGCTTCATTTGATGTGTGAGGACGCTCTAGTTGGTTTAAAGGCAACCACTTGTAAGAATGGCGCATTCTAGAACTCAAAGGTACAAACTAACCCAAATGTTTTTCAACTCACAGGATCTTGAAAAATATTCAGTAACTAAAGCTAACTTCAGGTTGCTGGTCATCTCCTTTGAATTATCAGCATTAAATGTAAAACTTATTCTGCCTGTGTTTGCCGAAAGTCAAGTAAGTTCATGTTATCTCTGTTGCAAACTTTTCAGAAAAGACAAAAACCCCTTAGAACTTTGTCTAATGTCTAATGAAGTTTTGTGTGTAATCTGAGAACTAACAGATGTGAATAATATTAATAAACATAATTAAGACTACTGGAAATAATAAGAGAAAGAACTCTGCATGCAAAGAGAGCAAGACTGGTTATTTAAAGAAGACAACCTAGGACAAAATCTGAATGTAAAATTGTTTCTGAAACCATCATCAGAAAGATGAAAGGTGGTTCCCAGAGAAACAGTAGATCCAACTCCCCACCAGCTACTGAGAAAACACATTTGTTATTCTCAACAGTCTGTCTATCCAAGGCTACCCACAGAAATGCTCAAACTCTTTAAGATTTTTACCTTGAGCTCCAGAAACAGAGCCAATGGTTAAGCAGCTCACCCATCACTATTACACACCTGGAATCTCTGATTTGTCTAACAGAGGCACAAACAAGGTTGGAACGGAGAGAGAAAGCAACCAAAGAAGATGCTGAAGATTTCAATTTCATCAACTTGGGCAGACTACCAGAGAGGTAAACATTCAGTTTGCTGATGTAAACGTTGGGAAGAGGCGGACGAGAGGAGTGGAGAAAGGTTTTAACCAATGAAAATAACTCTTCCTTAATTAACTCTATTAAATGCATTGTAGGTGGAAGCATCTTCGAAGTATTTTTAATCTCCTATAATATTACACCAACGACCACTCAACCCATCACTATGTCTTATTATCTGAAATTAACAGCCCTTATGGTGACAATTATAGGTTTCATCCTGGCATTAGAACTCAACCACACAGCATAAAACTTGAGTTTATCCTGGAATCCTATTTAAATTCTCAGATCTCTTGGGATATTTTCCCACTCTTATATACCACCTACCATCATTTCGGAATCTGTCAGCAAGCCAAAAATCAGCATCACTACTACTAGACCTAATTTGACTAGAAAATGTGCTACAAAAATTCATCTCTTATTTTCAAATAAGAACCTCCACCCAAATTTCTAACCAAAAAGGCCTAACTAAATGACTTCTACTCCTTTCTGAATATATTAACCCTAAGCTATTCCTATTTAATTTCCATGAGTCACCTCCATAATAATGAAGACACCAGTCAGTGACCATCACTAACCACGTCCCATAATTATATAATGCAGTGATTCCCACAGCTTCTTCACTAAAAAATCCCAAATCCCCCATGTCATAAACCACTCAATCCCCTATATCACTGAATTTAAACACAATCTCTAGGTCATCTCCCTTTAAAACATAAAAAGTTACCTTTAAGTCTGTTACCATCCCTGAAAGAAATATTCCTAAAATGGTCTTGTTAGATATTCAAATCCCAGGGTACTGTTCAGCAGTTATAGCCATTGTATAACCGAAAACCACAAACATTCCCCCTAAATAAATTTCAGAAACTGTTAGATCTAAAAAAGAAGCTTTCAAACACAATATAATACCATAACCAATACCACCACTCAATCCTAATCCACCATAAATCGGAGAAAGATTTGGAGAAAAACTTACAAAACTGAATATAAAATAGTACTTAAAATAAGTACAATAAATATGATTATTCCCACATGAATTTAACCATCTCTGATGACATGAAAAATCATCATTGTATTTCAACTACAAGAAAACGGGGGATGACTGGGTATCTCGGTCAGCTGGGCATCTGACTTCAGCTCAGGTCATGATTCCAGCATCCTGGGGTCGAGCTCCACATCCAGCTCCCACTTAGCGAGGAACCTGCTTCTCCCTTTCCCTCTGCCTGCTGCTCCCCCTGCTATGCTCTCTCTCTGTCAAATAAATAAATTAAAATCTTAAAAAATTTTCATCTATATTAACAACCAACAGTTGTTTACAGTGGTAAATCCCACCCACTGATCAAAATCATTAACAATTCAGTCATTGACCTTCCAGGCCCATCAGACAGAGCATGATGAACCTTTGGGTTCTCTTTTAGGAGTTTGTTCAGTTCTACAAATTTTAATAGTCTCTTCCTAGTCTTACATCATGGATCAGATAAAATAACTGCCTTTTCGTCAGTAACTCCTATCTACCCAGATGTAAACTATAGATGAATTATTTGATGTACATGCTAATGGAGCCTCCATATTTATCTGCCTTTTTTTTTTTTTTAAAGATTTTTAAAGATACTCTGGGTCCTATACATTCTCAGAAACATGAGACATCAAGAGTTATCCTTATTATTCACAGTAAAAGCCACTGCAGTTATAGGCTACATTCTATCATGGGAACAAATATCTGAGGAGCAACTGCCATTACAAACCTTTTATCAGTTCTTCCCTAGTAGAATGGACAGAAACAGGATTCTCAGCGGAGAAAGTGATCTAGCCTGATTCTTTGCCTGCACGTTATCCTCCCATTCATTATTTCAGCTGTTCTAGTACTCTATTTACAATTTCTCCATGATTCAGAATCTAATGGCTTATTAGGAATATCATCTGAGTCAGACAAATTCCACCCATACTATAAAAGTGAAGATATTCTAGGACTCTTCTTCCTTATTCTAATACCATCTGCTCTAGTGCTATTTCCGCCTGACTGCATTGGAGACCCAGACAATAACAACCCAGCTAACCCCCTAAACACCCCACCACATATTAAACCTGAATAATACTTCTTATTTACCTATGCAATCCTTTACTCGAGCCCTAATAAATGAGAAAAATAGCCCTAACCTTCTCTTTCTTAATTCTAGCCATTATTCCTATGCTTTCTATATCAAAACAGCTACTTCTGATTATCAGTAACAGACCCAGTAACACTAACATGAATCAGAGGACAACTAGCTGAACACCGATTTATCGTGATCGGTCAACTAGCATCAATCTTATATGCTTTTTCATTACCCTGATTCTCACGTCCATTACAAGTATCATTGAAAACAATCTCAGGAAATAGAGAGTCTTGTAAACCAGGAAGAGAGGACAATAATTCTCCCTGAGAGTAAAGGAAGAAGCAACAGCTCCACCATCACCCAAAGCTGAAATTCTATTTAATATTTGTCCTTAAATAGATAAGCACGACTCTACTGTGCCATGCCAGTATTAAAACCAATAATAAAAAAGACCACACTTAGGTAATTCATGCGTTAGTGCCCTACCACATTACAAATACATATGTCTACACTCATACATACTACATGCCATGTATAATCGTACATTAATGATCTGCCCCGTGCATATCACATGTACAACAAACCCTCACCCATGATGGGAGTGGCCATAAGAGCCTCCAGTTCACAGCCAAAGTTCACTGGGTGCCAAGTTCACTCATTTTGGGAGTCCAGCCAGCCTCTTCCTGAGGATGTGCTATAGTGACTCATGACCAGCCCTCACAGGAGAATAACCCAGAACTTACTCGCCAAAATTTAACAATAGCAGCAATTTCATAATCTCCTAGGAGTGACAGACGTCACTGCCTCCAGGGGAAGGGGAGGAGTTCCACCCAGCTGTATCCTCCACAAGGCCTCCCTTCCTCTCAGGTGGGTGGCAGGGTTGGCAGGATGGGGCAGAGGTGTGGGTGAAAGGTTGTGTCACTGTTTCATGACCAGAGAGCTTGAAAGGATGCTGTAGTTTGTGGTATCCTCCGAGACTTGGGCCCTTGTGTATAAAATAAGAGTTGGGCTGAAGGATCCATAAATGTCCTTGCAGTTCACAAGCTCCACAGTTCTGAACATTCCAGAGTCCCAGTGCTAAGCTTGAGGTTTTTCTGCTTCTGAAGCATGAGTTGAACCTAGAAATGAAAGCAATGGAATCTTAAGGAGGGGTGATTCTTCTAGCTTATTTCCCATCAGCTGTAGGGAAAGCTGTCTTTATGTCCGGGTCCCAACCAGCATGATTTCCTTTATTTGCTAGTCATTTTTAATGCTTAGAAACCCAAACCAGGAACTGGGACTTCTGGGAAAAGGGACACAGCCAAACCTTCATCTCCTGCAGGGGCCGTTACCTCCAGTCTCGGGCTTCTCAGAAGTCAGTTATTGAAGAATTAGAATGCAAGGATGGCTAGAGAAGTCACAGAGACCCAAGGGGGATGCTATACGAATGGCCTGTCCCCTCTTTGAAGACAGCTCCCAGAGCAACATCTCTGATGTCAACCACTGTCCATAGTCCCACCTGGATACTGATGGGTATCTTATACTCAGGAAGCTCAAATCCCACCATACAGACCTGCTCTTCCTCCTGTATCCCCCTCACTTTAATGTGATCACTGCTGTCTCTCTTTTTTTGGTGGGGGTGGGGCGTTTCCTATCATCTGATCCTTCATCCTATTTTGAGGAAATTTTAATAAATGTGAGTTCAAAGAGAGCCAGACATTCCCACACTTGCTCCCTAGTGACTGAGGCATGGGCACACGATTTAGGCATGGCCATTCAGACCACACAAAAAAGGATTTTGCTTCCTGAGAGTGACACAAGTCTAGAGATTATTCACAGCAGCAGTAGAGGAGAGCAGGTGCAGCAAGTGTCCAAGGACAGGGATACTTTGGCCGTGCCCTGACCAGGCTGCTCTTGGGGTATTACCTGAGTCTTAGCTTTTCTTGGTTTCTGCCTGTCTTCTGAGTTTGGTTCTCCAACCTTTATACCAATTCAGTGAGCCCTAAAACATGTATATCCAAATATATTCCATTTCTTCTTAGAGAGCCAGAAGTAGTTTCTGTTGTTTGCAACTAAGTCCTGGCTGATACCTTCATCATTCCCTCAGTCACCAACTTGGAAAGCTGGAAATCCTTTCTAATTGTCCCTGGTCCACTGAGGTCCACTGATCCCACCCCACGATGTCACATCTGTGGCCCCACTGTCACCCAAAGCCAGGCCCACATTACCTTTGCCTATTTCTGTGGTCCTCTGCTTAATGGCTCCTCTGGCTTCCAGGATCTTTGCAACCAAGAACACCTGCTTCTGATTAGAACCCAGGATCCTCAGTCTGCCTGTGGTCCTGAGGGAACAGGAGCTTCTCCTCTTCATGGCACTGTTCCTTGTTTTCTAAATTCACATCAATGGAAAGTATTAATTACCCTTAAATGGAAATAAATTAACTTAAGAAGATGTAGTTTTATTTTGCTTTCCTAGTAGCCACATCCCTTGAGGAAGCATTAATTGATTTTAAATCCAAATCAGACTAATGCACTTGGACAATTTGTTGGGTAATGGAAATTAGTGATGACCCCTATAAAAGGAAGGCTTACTGCCAACTCCTGTTCTTGCACATTTTTATCACTGTGGATGAGGTAAGCTCAGCCATGGGTGGAGAAGGCCCAGTAGTACCAAGCTCTTTATTTATTTAGTAAATATTTATTGAGTACCTGCTTTATGCCAGGGCCTGTGCAAGGCACTGGGGACCCAATGATGAATGAGATAGTCTTGGTCCTGACATAATGAAGCTTACAGCTGAAGGCATTAAAATGCCTTTCAAGGATTACCTACCATTTCTATGCTCAGCTTCCCCCTACCCTTCTCACTAAAGCTGGCCTTCAGAGGAAGCCAGGTCTGTGAGGAACCTGATGGAGGAACATCAGAGCCTCATCTGGAAGCACCGGGAGACTTGAGAGTGTGAACCACCTCAGAAGGGAGTCAGCTTGGCTGGACTCATGCCCTCTGTCTCTCTAGGCTGTTCCTCCAGGAAGACACAGTTTTGGGGACAGACTTGGTCCTAGGAAGTCTGTGGAGACCGTCTCCAGTACCTTCTTCTCCCGACACCACCACCTAGGGTTAAATTTTGGAATTAGAAATACAGGGCACTCAGTTCAATTTGAACTTCAGATAAACAATGATTTTTTTTTTTTTTTAGCATAAGTACATCCCATGCAATATTTAGGATGTCTTTCTACATATACGGCACTTAATTGGGTGCCTGTATTTTATCTGCCAATACTACTAGCCCCACTCCCAACCCAGCAAGTTGCTCTGTGCCTCCAGTACCTGTTTTGGAGCAGTGCCTTTCCCAGTACAGGAGCAGAGAATCAACCAACCCCCTTTCAAAATCCACTCATCATGAAGAATATTCAAGATGAGTCTGCTCTTAGCTGGCTGTCCCCAGCAAAGAACTTCAATCCAGGCACCTTGACTCCACTGACTCTGAGCAAGGAATGATCCATTCTAAGGAGATGGTAGAGGTGAGTAAGAAAGACACAGTCATTACCCTAAGGAAACTAGAGACTAGCAGGGAAGTGGAATAAGCTATTCAAATGATTGTCATACAAGGTGGAAAATGAAAAATGACTTGGGTGCTGAAGGAATGCCGGTAGGAAGAGATCACATGTACTTTAGAGGATCGGAATCTTGAGGGTGTATGGAGGAGGTGGCATTTATATTTAAATAGACCAATGACAACTCCATGAAATCATATCACAGCATGCATAGGGTCATTACAAAGCTTCCATCTATGCCTACAAGTCAATCACTTGTGGCCGATGCTGCCAAGAAGAGCCTTCTGGAAAGGACATGCCAGGTGGAGTAATCCCTATAGACCCAAATCATGAGAAAGGTCATGTGTGTTTGGAGAAATCTCCTGTGGCCAGAGTACAGGGTTCCATGTGTGGTGTGTAACTGGAGAGGTCATCAGAAAGATACATCAAAGACAGCATGATGAAAGTCAAGGACTGCAGGGAGATGGCATTTCTATTGGAAAGGGGGGGGGGGGACCTGCTATCTCTGGAAGTGGGCCTCCATGCCCAAGGGCCTGCATCGGCACCATTCCTAGTCCCAATTCCCAGTGGACACTGACTGTGCTGAACAAGGGGATACTGATCACATTCTTGGCAAATATTTGGACATCTGAGGTTTTTGAACAGAGAACATTTCAGAGCCTGCATGTCCAGCATCTCATAAGGAAGCAGAAAGGCTTCTCATTCATTGCTTCCTGGTTCATACGACTGAGGATTGTCCAGACAGGGCAACATTTACAGCAGTGATGGCACAGTCCAGCCCTGATGCTGCCCTGAAGGTGGCCAGAGAAGAAAGCCACACACTCAGAACTGCCTGTTTGTAGAGGAAGTAGCAAAGACAGTGCCCCACAGGGGCTGTGGGCTCTTGGCACTGGAGGGACTCGGTCCGTGATCTACCACAGGGAATATTCTGCACACTCCACCCGTTGTGCCCAGGGATCCCAGCACTGAAGTCTCTGGTGACTGAAGAGCTGATATCTGGTTAATGAATTCTCCCCGAGAAGGCAGACAGACAGACCCCAGCTGTCCCCTAGCTGCTCTGTTAGCAGGACTGGGTTCCCTGAGCAGTGCAGAGGGGGCCGGCTGGGGAATGTTACTGAGAGATCAGAGTGACATCACTAAGTGGGTACACATAACAGGAGGGAGCCAACCTCTTTCTCTCACCTCCTTCCGCCCGACAGCCCCCGCTCTGAGGGCATAATGTGTGAGAGCATGTTTGTGTCCCTCCAGAAACGTATTTGCTTGTCTATTTTAAGATTTTATTTATTTATTTGGGAGAGAGAGAGAGAGGGAAAGCACAGAGGGAGAATGAGAGGAAGAAGCAGATCCCCGCGGAGCAGGGAGCCTGATGTAGGGCTCAATCCCGGGACCCTGCGATCATGACCTGAGCGGAAGGCAGGTGCCTGACTGAGCTATTCAGGTGCCCCCAGAAACTTATTTAAAGCAGGTTGCAAGCTGGAGGCAGATTCAGGCTTGTGGGGGACAGGGTCCTGGGCCCCTCCTGGATCTACCTGCTTTGTGGACTCCTCCCCTCAGACTCCTGGGGACCTGGAAAGAAAGCGGTAGAGCACCCCTGGGGGGTGCCGAGGCCAGAGATAGAGGACTCTATCCCACAGCCTACAGCGATGCCTTGCCTCCTATTCCTCCCGCCAAGTGATCCAGACCTCACTTCCCTCCTTGCAGCCTGCCTGCCCTCAGATCCTGATCTTTTTGTGCTTATTCAACTTCCCTGGGCCTCCATCATTGGATTTTGGAGGCTTGGACTCTGACCTGACTCTGTTTCCCTCAAACGTGAGGTCCTTGCTAGAGGGGGCAATGTCTGGCTTGCCCTGGATGGGGCCCAGCACAGGTATCCTCCCCTCTCCCTTCTCCTCATGCTTCCCTCCTCCTCCCCTCTCCTCCTCTTCCCTTCTCTTTTCTCCCTCCCCTTGCTCCCTCCTCCCTCCCACGGGGCAGCCTGAGCTGGAAACCACAGGAAGGGGTTGGGTTGGCTTGGCTGCTGAGGCTGAGAGCCAGAGGTAAGGAAATCAGGAAACCCAGGCTGGATTCCAACATGAATTGGAAAGATCTCCATCAGCTAGGGCATTAGGTAAATAAGGCATCAAAACCTATGATTGGCAAAGGATTTTAAAATTCCATTAAACTTAAAAAAATTTTTTTTGGAAACCTAGTCTTACCAAGGAGAAGCAATGTATCTTTTTATTAATTCTATAAACATAATACATGCTCATGGAGAAAAATGGAAGTAAGACAAAACAGGGTAAAGTGAAAAGTAAAGGTCCCCTCATCCCACCCTGATCCCATATTCCCACTCCCCACAGACAAACTGCTGGCAGTTTATTGGGGCATTTTTATATTTATTTATTTATTTATTTAAATGCAATTAGCCAACATATGTCACATCATTAGTTTTTGACATAGTGTTCAACGATTCATTAGTTGCGTACAACACACAGCTCAATTCAGTTTTAAAGAAACAAAATTCAGGATGGAAACTGCTGGAAGCGACTAAACCTGGGGGGGGCATCTGGGTTGGGAAGGAGGCGTGTATGTGTGTGTGTGTGTGTGTGTGCGCGCGCGCGTGCGCTTGTGCGTATAACCATGAGTCATGCTTTACTAGCACAGGCTCTGCTATCAAGCGTCTGGGAGCAGATTCTGGCTCCTAGCTGTGTGGTCGGTTGGGCAATTTGCCTAACATTTTGGTGAGTCAGTCTTATCATTTGTAAGCTGAGAATAATCATAGTCTCTACCTATACAGTGGTGGACATTTGAGTATTTTTCAGCTCATGAAATGATTGCAAACCTGCAAAAGGCCATGGGACTTCTACTCATACATACCTCTCAGTCCCGCCTTCTTTCAGAACCAACACTACTTACAGGAAGCCCTCCTGTGTGTGTACCACTGTCTGGTTTACAATCCACATCATGGACCTCCCTGGAGACAGCGAGCCCCTGAAGAGATGAAGAAACCAAGGAGTAGCCCCTTGTCTAAAGTCCAGAGCTGCTCTAGAACCCAAACAGCATGCTTTTCCAGTGCCCCCCACGGGGCCTTCTCCAGCCTGTCTGAGCAATGGGCACAGAAGATGATAGCCATGCAGCAGAAGGGCTCTTGTTATTTCCCAGGATATCCCCCTGCCCACATCCCGGGAGTTCTGGCCTTCTGATTTTTTTTTTTTTTTAAGATTTTATTTATTTGACAGAGAGAGAGGTAGGTAGAGAGGCGAGTATGTAGAGAGGCAAGTAGGTAGAGAGGCAAGCAGGTAGAGAGGCGAGTAGGTAGAGAGGCAAGTAGGTAGAGAGGCAAGCAGGTAGAGAGGCGAGTAGGTAGAGAGGCAAGTAGGTAGAGAGGCAGGCAGAGAGAGAGAGAGGAGAAAGCAGGCTCCCTGCCGAACAGAGAGCCCGATGTGGGACTCGATCCCAGAACCCTGAGACCATGACCTGAGCTGAAGGCAGAGGCTTAACCCACTGAGCCACCCAGGCGCCCCTGGCCTTCTGATTTTGGTGTGATCCCTGGGACAGCAATCCTCTTACAAAGGGGCTCAACCCGCAGGTCAAGGTTGGGGACAGAAATGTCTTTGATCAAGAGTCTTCCTTCTTCCCTCCCTTCCTTCTCATTGAGTTCTTACAGTTTTAATCAGACTAATTGCTTGTCATTTTGTACTTACATTTTTTTTTCTTAATTCAAAAGTGATACCTGTAAAGTATAGAAAATACAGACAAGCAAAAAGAAAGTAAAAACAAATATCATTGTAGAGGTGTTCTCTGTCTTCCTGGAGTGTCTTCTCTGGCCCCACAACTTGACCTGGGGCGCTCACCAGTTGCGCAGAATTTTTACCTGGGGATCCCAGTTAAGGCTCTCCCAACTTCAGCCAAGGAGCTGATATTCTGTGAAACTTTCCAAGATTCACAGGATTTTATTGATGACAATGATTTGGAGCCGCAAATGCTACTGTAAGTGGATAACAGCATGACTTGGCAGTTTTTAAAGCCACTTCTTAATTTAATAATTAAGTTCATGTGAAATTTGATAAAGTCCTTAGAAAAATCAATTTGGTTTATGGACTTGAAAATGCCTCACTTTCTCCGTTCTAGCTCTCTCTGATGTACTATCAGTGGATGGTTTGATCAGGAAAATAAACTTGTAGAGCTTCAACAAGCTATCACCGTGAGTCACAGAACTGGAGACCAGTTGGAAGAGAGAGGCACAGAATGAGCAGTTACAATGGTGACCATTGTGTGTCCCCATATAGGTGTGTATCCACGGTTGTGGGAATACCCAGAACCTCGCCTGCTGAGGAAAGAAAGTCTGGTAAGGCTTTCCTGAGGAACTGGGCATCCAGCTGGATCTTGAATGAACATTGAATGAACACCTTGAGCTGGTTAGGCAGAGAAACGATGGCAGGGGAAGAGGGTTGGTAAGAAGACAGGCCTAGCCAGCGCCTGAGGAGTGGGAAAGGAGGGGAGGGGCGACTGTGAGACAGAGTGGGGAGGGGTCCACACACCATCAGAGAGGAGGCTGAAGAGTGGGTTGGAACCCTGTTATGAAGGGCCTTGTGTGCCATGCTAAAGGGTTTGGTCTGCGTGGGTCTGCGCCTCTGTGCCCTTACCTTAGTTCTATTGAGCAATTTCTATGACTGTCACAGGTGGGATGGAGGTAGAAGGGCTCAGCCTTGGAAAACCCCCCAGCGGAATGTAACAGGGTTGGTGGCATTGGGAGGAGAGGGAGACTGGGCCCCTCTGGCTGGCACCTTTACCAACCCCTTAGGAGTTTCTCTGGAAAGTTCCTGCATTTCTCTTACCTGTATCTGTTTTCAGCCATGTTGCTTAAGAGCCCTGAAACACACACACACACACACACACACACACACACACACACACAACAGAGGGGAGCAATTCCTTTACTGGTTTTTCCAAGAATTTTAATCTGGGGACTTGGGACTGTAGGAAAACACTACTAGGGAGAGAGGAGCAGGTAGTAAACAGGCAAAACGAGGAAGTAAAATTGAATCTCCTCAAAGTATTAACTTTTGGCTTTTTAGAAGCTTTTCTGCTGCATTCTGACTTGGGGTCAACAGAAACCAAGAGGCCCTGTCACTAGAGTCTTGGTTTTCCTTGGGTGGATTTTGGCTGTCTGGGTTCTGTGAAGGTGAGGTATTGTTTCAGCAGCCGTGGAAGACCTGCATTTCCACGGGAATAGGGGAGCTGGAAAGAGAGAGTGGAGTTAGGCCTCTCTCTACTCAGCACCTCTCCCTGCCTGTGTCCTCCCTCCACTACCACCACCTCTCACAGCCCTCCAGTCAGGAAGGAGCCAGGAAGTCATGGAAACAGGTCGTCCTGGTGGTTGCTACCACCTACTCCACCCTACCCCCACCACCCAGGT
The DNA here is from genome assembly GCF_022355385.1 of Mustela nigripes. Taxonomy (NCBI): domain Eukaryota; kingdom Metazoa; phylum Chordata; class Mammalia; order Carnivora; family Mustelidae; genus Mustela; species Mustela nigripes. Next base: position 103,561,288 of record NC_081558.1, read on the forward strand.
ATGGGGACCAGCTGATCCAGTTCCCTCGTCCTGGCCCTTAGCATCACGGATGGACACAGAGCTCAAAGAGTGGCTCAGCTAAGCCTAGTTTCCCTGGGGACATGGTGTGGTGAGGGGTGACAGAAGGGGCAATGGAAGGGCACTGGGATGCCACCTCTCATTGGGGCCAGTGGGGTGATTGGCCAAGGACCAGGGCAGGCCCACGTGCCTCTGCTTACTGCAGAGGTGACTGCCAAAATTCATTTTGGTCTAGAATGTTCAAAAAGAGATACAGATCAGGGGAAGAAAACAGGTCTGATGTGTGACTGTATACCTCCTCCGTCCCAGAACCTGGGGATTCAACGAAGGACACGCCCCATGTCTGTGATTGCTCTGTGAACTTCATTAGTCCTTCACGGACCCCCGGGAGGCAGAGGGGAGGCAGCTCAGCACCCAACATCCGGGCACATCCCAACTGTGCTCTCCCCTAGACAACCTAAACCTGAGAATTTCCCATCTCACTAGAGCCCGGGAATAGGACTGAATTAGGAGCTCCAGACAATGGTCAGATTTTCATACCCTGCTTTTCTACTAAAAATACAGCAACTTTACAGAAAGGTGTAAGATGCAAAATAGTATATTCACGTGTGATCTTTCCATGCCTTCCATAGGCCTTCCTGGGCACCACCTGGATGGTGAGTAGATTTGTCACTTCTATGCTGGTGGGAGCATTTTTCTCTGAATAAGAACTACGTGGAGGAGTGCCTGGGTGGCTCAGTGGGTTAAGCTTCTGCCTTCTGCCCGGGTCGTGATCTCAGGGTCCTGGGATCAAGCCCCGCATCGGGCTCCCTGCTGAGCAGGGAGCCTGCTTCTCCCTGCCACTGCCCCCCCCAACGCCGCCTGCCTCTCTGCCTACTAGTGATCTCTATCTGTCAAATAAATGAATAAAATGTTAAAAAAGAAAGAAAGAAAGAAAGAAAGAAAGAAAGAAAGAAAGAAAGAAAGAAACACATGGAGTTCAGCTCTGGACCATGGTGTCTGTGCACTTTGGTAGAAGGGAATAAATCCTGAGTTAACATCCTTGGGCCAGCCCTGTTTTTTACCACATTTCTGAGGCTAACCCTTGGAAGAACTGTCGTTATGTTCTGTGTTGTTCCAGGCATTAAAACTCATGTCTAGGAGGAAGTGACAAGGATATGGATTTTAGCCTCTGAGGTTTGAATAGATCACTCCTATGTTCTTTCTCTCCCAAGCCCTGTGATTCTCAGGGGGCTGCCAGGCCATCTTGACCAATGGTACTTTCTCCCCATGGACCTCCATATTCACCACTTGTGCGTGTGGCTCCCACAGCACTGTGTCCATGGGGGACACCAGTGCCTGGTGCCCTGCGTCCAGGTGGAGAAGTTTCAGGGGGTCCAAGAGCATGTTTTGTGTCTGTGTCCCGGGGTTCCCTGACATAGCCTCGGGGGTAAGTAAGATGTAAGTCAGAAGGGAAAGGACACAGGAGGAGAAAGTAAGAGGAGTTGTGGATCCTGGGCCTGGGGCCACCACGACCCATGTTGGGCCCATTGACCCAGCTCATATTCCCCACCTGTAACATAGATCTAATGACTCCTGCTCTGCTGCACAGTGACCTGTGACCCCCTAGGGATGGTCAGCCTCTGGAGGCGGAAGTGCTTTATGAAGCACGCTACAGAACCGGGTAGCGATTTCCTCTCGACCTCTCCCCCTATCATACCAACTGGTCTTCACCCAGAAATATGATATGCTAGGGAGAGGTGCCAACGTGGATGTTCTCAATTTTTTAAAAAATTTTTTGAGAGAGAAATAGAGAATAAACAAGCAGGGAGGAGAGTTGGAGAGAGGCAGGGAGAAGCAGACTCTCTGCTGAGCAGGGAGCCCAACGCGGGGCTCGATCCCAGAACCCTGAGATCACGACCTGAGCCGAACACAGATGTTTAACTCACTGAGCCACCCAGGCACCCCAGCCGCTGTGGATGTTCAACCAGAGCTAAACCTTCACTTAGTTCCTTCACCTCAAGCTGCTGGGTCTGTAATGACACGATAGACACTGCCCCAGGGAATTCACAGTGGTGGGTCCAGGGCCCAGAGCTCCCCTTGGAAGAAAAGTCTGGGGCCTTCCTCTGAAAAGAACAGTGGGACCCTCGAGCAAAGATGAACCTGTACCTAGGGACACTTCCTCTTAGCTGCCCTGTGCACCTGCCGCTTTTAAGGGAAGACCATCCAGATGGTCTTTTGAAACTCCATTGTAGAACAGGGTCTAGTTCTTTCCAGTGCTTCAGAATCCAGTGATCTTTCCAAGCTAGAGCTCGGCCCAGCGGAGAGCCAGGAGGAGAGCTGATCTGCCTGAGACAGGCACCTAGTGAGAGCTTGAGATTTCCTTCTCGAAACACAGTGCAGGCACACACCATTCTAGTGTTCCCTTTGTTTCCCCGGACACTGTGGTTTTGACAGGCTGAGGACGGCAGCAGCCCTTCGAGGAGCGAGTCTGTTGGTGCCATTTCCCCAACATTTGCTCCCTTCATGTCTAGTGTCACATTTTGGTAATTCTCACAATATTTTAGATTTCTTTTTTTAACCATTATTCTATGCGTTATGGTGATCTATGAGCAGTGATCACAACTTGCTGAAAACTCAGATGATGGTTAGTGACATTTTAGCAATAAAATATTTTTAGCAATAAATAAAAAATTTATTGCTGAAAATATTTTAGCAATAAAAAGTTTTTAGCAATAAAAAATTTCAGCAATAAAATAAAATATAAATAAAATAAAATAAAAGTTTTTTAACAATAAAGTATTTAGCAATAAAAAATATTTAGCAATTAAGGTCTCTACTTTGTTTTTCCAGCTTTCATGCTATTGCACACTTAACAGACCAGAGTATAGCGTAGACAGCTTTTATACACACTGGGAAACTGAAACATTCATTTGACTTGCTTTATTGCGGTGGTCTGGAACCCAACTTGCAGAATCCCTGAGGTCTGCCTATAAAACTGGGCCCCAAATTTTCTTAAATTGAGGGGCTTATTTTCCATAAAGATCTGGCCTCACATACCATATCATTAGAAGTCATTATACCCAGAATAGTCCTGTCCACGTGACTACTTTTATCCACACCCGTTGAACCAAAGGACGTGTCTTAAAGCCCAATGTCCATAGACATTCTATAATATGGGCTAGGGTTCTTAAGAAATAACAAAGAGATACAGAGTTTTTAAAGTCTAAATTTGCTTTCCAGAGGTGCCTGGGTGACTCAGTTGTTAAAGTGTCTGCCTTCGGCTCAGGTCATGATCCCGGGGTCCTGGGATCAAGCCCCACATTGGGCTCCCTGCTCAGAGAGGAGTCTGCTTCTCCTTCTCCCTCTGCCTGCTATGCTCCCTGCTTGTGCGCTCTCTCTCTCTCTGCCAAATAAATACAATCTTAAAAAAAAAAAAATAGATTTGCTTCCTCAACTTGTGACTTTCATTTATCCTGCACACTGTCCAAAAAATAGCCTTCCAGATTCCCCTCTATACTTCCTGCTCCCACCTTCCTCCCCACTAGTAGATTACATCACCTCAAGATCCCTCTTTTTGTTTCCCAGACAGCCATTATTGGGCATAGGCTAATCCTAGACAAAACTATCAGGTGGCCTCGGACAAGGTAATTCATGTCTCAGAGTCTCAGTTTCACCATCTGTAAACTAGAAATAATAATGTCACCTGCCTTCTAGAGGAGTAAGGAGTAAACGTGACAGAGGAAAAGATAGTGTCTTGCACATAGTACATGCTCAATAAAACACCGACCTAGCTGATGCTGAGATTTATTTCTCGGATTCCAGTTATTTCCCCTACCAGTTCATCAGCAAAACCCACTGGAGGTTCTATCCATGGGGTTACTAAGGAATGAACTCCTTATTAAATTAGAACACACGAATAGTCCCTCTTTGTTTGGCTTCTCAATGCTGAACAGAAAACTAAACCATAGGAGAAGAGAGCTCAAAAGGACCATTTTCTCCTCTGTAAAATGGAGCCTCACAGGCTGTTTCGAGGGTCAAATGAGACATCAGATGTGGATGGTCAAGGTACCAGACAGGGCAGACTTGCTGCTTGTTGCCGGGTCCCTTTTTCTGGGAGGGGGGGCTGCCTCCCCTCCCTTCTAGTCCAGCTTCCTCTTCATTCTGCACAGCCTCCAGCAGAAGAAGAGGCCTGAGGTTCAGAGTCCATGCCAAGGGCCTGTGGGGCCAGGACTATTGGGGAAAACATTCCTGATTATCTGTTTTTCCTCTGCCCAAGAGCAGGCCCAGGCCAGCCACAGTTCCCCCAAATGAAAAGGGGACCCCACTTTCGAGTCCTGGTTCTCTCAGGCTTGCCCTGCTCTTTCCCTCCCTTCCTGAAACCTCTGCTCAAGCCTTTTCACCTTCCTCTTGGGATCCTGGTTCTTCATATACCCTCTCTATTTCCACTCTCTCCCTACTGCTTATTGTTTGTCAAGCACAGAATGGGGGTGTAGATCGGGGAGCACTGACCCAGATGACAAAAGGCCTGGGTTCTCGCCCCAATGCCCACCCCTCCTTCCCTGCCTGACTTCCTGCACTCAGCCAGCTCACCTCACAGACGCCCACTCTGATGGGTCCTGGGGACAAATGGTGTCACAACCAGTCATGGTTCCTACCGCCACACAGTTCAGTCATCCCGTGCAAGCTGGGAGGCCCTGGGTGAGTCCACAGCCCTGGCTCTATTTTCTCCTTCCGCCTTTCTCTGACACCCAGACATTCTCTCTCCTGCAGTGTCCAGTGGTTGAGCTGTTGGCTGAGGCTGGATGCCACAGAGGTGAGAATGAGCAATTTTTGCTGCAGCTAAAATTAACGTTGAGGGATCACTCAATGCTAATTCCTCCTAGAACTATAAAATACCACTTCCCCAAGATTCATTTACCCATCTTCTCTGTTTAAAGCCATAACCAAAAGCAAGCCGCAAATACTTGCTTAAGCGCCATGCAACTCACCAGCGAAAGCCCCAAACCACCCACCAGCCAACAAGGAAACCAGCTCCTCCCACTATGGAAACCAGCCTTGCAGTGGAGTCTAACCTACTTCCTGTCTCACTCAAGGCTGGGACAGTGGGATGGGATGGCCCATTTCGCTTGGGGCAGTGTCCTCTGCAGGACCCGTGCTGAAGCTCATCTTGGCAGAGCGAGCCTGGTTTTCCAAGATCATGTTCTCCAGCAGGATAAGGGTTTTCCTCCCATCCTGTGCCTCCTGGGGATCAGGACAGCCCAGGGGCCACTCCGGGAGTTGTATCTGGAATAGCTTAGGGGGGAGAAGGGTTGTCTTGAAGCTACATTTGCATGGCAAGCATTCTGCTTTTATTTATGTTTTACGTCATAAATCAATAAAACATAAAAATGTTTTGTAGGTAAGTGCTTACACTCCCTCCAAAAATGAGGAAACAAACTGTCCTCATGAAAGGTCATCACCTTAATGTTTTGTTGGGTGACCCGGGCCTTGGAGACTCGGTTGGCGATTCTGAAGACCACCATCCTGGCGGGGCCGCCATGGAAGCAGTGCTGGGAGGGGCCCCCAAGTGTGGCAGGACCCCAAGGATTAAAGCCACCTGGGACAAGGCCATTATCACTCTGGGTTTCAATTTCCCTCCTGTTCCCGCCCAGTCATGACTCAAGAATAAAATCACAAGGGGGCACCTGGGTGACTCAGTGGGTTAAACCTCTGCCTTAGGCTCAGGTCATGATCTCAAGGTCTTGCGATGGAGCCCCGCATTGGGCTCTCTGCTCAGCAGGGAGCCCGCTTCCCTTCCTCTCTCTCCGCCTGCCTCTCTGCCTATGTCTGATCTCTGTCTGTCAAATAAATAAAAATCTTTAAAGAAAAAAAGAATAAAATCACAAAAGATGACAGGTGTAAAAGTCTTCTGTGGGGAAAGAAGGTCTGTGTCAATGGAGGGGACTGTCATTGTTTTTTCTGCAATGTGGTCACCGGTCACGGACGGGAATTTGCTTCAGCCACCCAACGTGCTGTGGGACAGGTTTCCCACAAATTCCCCTCTGAAACTCCTTCCCCTGCTCTCCCATCCCTGCTTTCCTGGTGGCCCCTGTGACTGGACTCCGCGGTGCGCTTTTACTTCGGTCCTGACCTCAGATATCCCTTGGAACCTGCCATGCCAAATCCAGTTCATTTGGACTCCTCTTCTGACCAGAAAGCGAGTTTGAGTGTGTCCTCTGAGTTAGGTGACCAAAGCAGGCTGGGCAGGACCAGGTTTGTTTGTTCTGATTCTGAGCTGGAACTTGCCCAGAGCTCAAGCCTCACTAAGGGCCGAGTCTGGACCCCCATCATGAGCCTTAACTTCAGAAGTCTTTCCCAATGGCTTGGTGTTCTGGGGGCATCTGCAGTGACAGTCACAGACACCCTCTTACTTGAAGCAACAAAGAAAACACAGGTGTTGGCCTCTTCAGTCCTGTTCCTGTTACCTGACGTACACACTTGAGAAGGTTCCAGGAGCATCTAAGGAAACCCAGTGTGTCAGGGCTGGAGGGGTTCCAGAGGGCCTCCAGTGCCCCCCTTTCAGATGAGAATTTGTGATGCCCCAGGAGAAAAGTCACTGCACGTGGATCAGATATAAGTGTGTGGTTGTGAGGATCTGACCTGCCAGGGTATACCGGGTGGAATGGTGTCCCCCCCAGATTCATGTCCAATCAGTATCTGGGAATGTGACCTTCTTTGAAAACAGGGTCTTTGCAGATGTAGTTAGCTAAGGTGAGGTCGCACTGGATGAGGGTGGGATTTGGATCCAATGGCTGCTGTCCTTACAAGAAGGCCACGTGAAGGACACACAGAGAGGAGGAGATGGCACATGATGTCGGGGGGGGGGGATGGGGGGTGCAGCTGGGAGCCAGGGAGCAGGGATGCAGCAATCTCAGAAGCTGGGGGAGGCAAGGGTTCTCCCCTAGAGTCTTCGGGGAGGCATGGCCCTGCTGACACCTTGCTTTCAGACTCCTGGTCTCCACGACGGGGGGAGACTATATCTCTGTTGCTTTAAGTCACCTGTTGGGGTGCTTTGTTCGGGCTGCACTGGGACCCTCAACACACAGACCAAGGCTCCTTATACCCTTTTGCTACAGAATAGCAGCAGGGCTCAACCCACCGTCCCTGAGCTTGGGGCCAGGAGTCCAGCTAGACGGTTTGTGGGCCTTTAACCCTCATTGCAAACACATCAAGAATGCATGTGGAGGCTGGGTGGCTCAGTTGTTGAGTGTCTGCCTTCAGCTCAGGTCATGATCCCAGGGTCCTAGGATGGAGCACCACAACAGGCTTCCTGCTCAGCAGGAAGCTCGTTTCTCCCCCTCCCACTCCCCCAGCTTGTGTTCCCTCTCTTGTTACGTGTTTCTCTCTGTCAAATAAATAAATAAAATCCTTAAAAAAAAAATTAAGAAGAGAAAGAGTATATGTGGAATTTAAGAAACAAAACAGAGGAGCATAAGGGAAGGGAGGGAAAAATAAAACAAGACAAAATCAGAGAGGGAGGCAAACCATGAGACTCTTAATTGTTGGAAAACAACTGAGGGTTGCTGGAGGGGAGGGGGATGGAGGGAAGGGCTAACTGGGTGATGGACATGAAGGAGCGCACAAGAAGTAATGAGCACTGGGTGTTAAACGCAACTGATGAACCACTGACCTCTACCTCTGAAACTGATAATATACTAGATGTTCATTAATTGAATTTAAATTTAAAAAATGAATGTGATTCTCATAGCAGCTCTAGAAAGTAGAGTGCTTCTCTTTCTTCATCATTGTAATTTTGAGAAGTAATGGAGTCCCATGACACAAAGAGCTGCCAAAGGGTTTGATACTCTGTGAAAAGTGTCCTTCCCAGCCCACCCAGTGCTCCCCTCTGGGGTGACTGCTGTTCCTACATTCTTGCAGAACCTTCCAGAGCTACTCTACAGGCAAGCCTGCAAATCAGCTAAAATACTCTCCTCCACCAGGACATACACATACCCACCTTTTGAAAACACAAATTGCAGTATTCTACGCAGTTGGCTCCGTGTCTTACTTGTCACATATCAATGTGTCTTAGGTCCACACAGCACTTCCGTCCTGTCTCAGCAACACTGGATCCAGATGAGCCTCCCAACTCCCTGAAATGTTTCTGCTCTGGGGCCCCTCCTTCTCCTGGCCTTCCTTTGGCCTGATTGGCCATCCTTGGTAGGGCCCTTTGCCTGCCCCCCACCTTTGTCTTTCCTCATCTAGGTGTTGGTGACTCTCCAGCCATTGCTGAGCCCTCTCCTCACACATCCTCTCACTCTCTTCCAAAGCCACCCCCGCAAAGCCCTACAGGCATAGATTCATATGTGGAAATCCTAATGTCCCATGGAATGGTATCAGAAGTGAGGCCTTTAGGAGGTGATGAGGTCATGAGGGTGGAGCCCTCATGAATGAGATTAGTGCCCTTATAACAAGGACCCGAGAGAGCTCCCTGCCCTTCCTCCTTGTGGGTATACAGTGAGGAGAGGGTTGTCTCTGAATTAGGAAGCAGGCCCTCACAAGACACCAAATCTACCAGTACCTCTATCTTGGACTCTGAGCCTCCAGAGCCATGAGATGTAAGTGTTGTGTAAGTACCCAGTATATGGCATTTTAATTACAACATTCCAATAACCTAAAACAGAAAGTAAGCTCTCCCTTACTTGTCACTGGCTCTCACATACCCACCTCCAGATTAGACTTCTCATGGGTCCAGTCTGCAGAGTCATTTTACCCTCCTTTGGCTGTCTCACCAATATCTCAGTACTTACATGATTAATCAGAAATCTTGATCCCCAAACCCATCCTCTCTACCTGTCCTTCTCCATAACAGTAAGTGGCATCATTGGTGCTGACTTGCTCAGGTGAACCCCCCCACTAACACACATATATACCTACACCATCCTCAATCCATCAACAAGTCCTGGGGATTCTACCCCCCATGAGAACGCTTGACTCTAGCCACTTCTCCCCACTTCCACTGCATCACTGTGTCTCTTGGGGCTCACAGCAGCCTCCTGACTAGTCTTCTCACTTCCCTTCTTAACCACCACACAACCCCCACCCAACTCCATACTGTAGCCGGGGTGATCATCGTAACACTCCAATGGCTGCCTAGTGCTTTAGAACATAATCTGAATTTCTTCTCTGACTAGCAAGCCCTATGGGATAGGACTCCTGCCTATCTCGCCAGCCTTGCCTGGCCTCACTGGTCTTCCTTCAGTTTCTTGACAGCACCAAGCTTTTCCTGGCCCCAAGGCCTTTGCATATATGCTCTTCACCTGGCAGGCCTTTGCCCTGGTAAGCTCCTCTTCCTCTGAGGCTCAGCTGAATTGTCACTTCTCAGTGAGGATCTCCTTCACTCCCTTGTTATTCTCCAAGCCAGCTCATGATTTGTTTTCTTATAACACTCATGGCCGCAATTGTGATTATGTTGACATAAATTTGATTTTCTACCCTACCTCCTCACATGTAAACTCCATGATGGCAAGGGCTATGTCTCTCTCATTTGCTACTGTATCCCTAGAGCCTAGCACCCTGTTGGACACATATTAGTTTCCTTTTTTTCTTTTCTTCTTTTTTAAGTTGGCTCCATGCTGTGTATGGACTTGAACTCACAACCCTGAGATCAAGACCCAGGCTGAGGTCAAGAGTTGGATGCTTAACTGATTAAGCCACCCAGGTGCCCAAACATATATAGGTTTTTTGTTGTTGTTTTTAAAAGATTTTATTTATTTATTTGACAGAGAGATAGAGAGAGAGCACAAGTAGGCATAGTGGCAGGCAGAGGGAGAGGGAGAAGCTGAGCAGGGAGCCCGATGTAGGACTCAATCCTAGGACCCTGGGATCAGGACATGACCGAAAGCAGCCTTTTAACTGACTGAGCCACCCAGAAGCCCCCATATATAGGTTTTTTAAGAAAGGGCCATTGAAGAAATAAATGAATCCCATTTCTTTCACCACAGATGAAGAAACTGAGGGTTATAATTGTTGGACAGTCTTCCCAGGCCACACAGCAAATAAATATCAGAAGCCAGAATTTGGCACCAAGCAGTCTGAATCTGGAGATGATATTTATAGACAAGAATTTGTAATGGGGGTGAATTGTCACTGGGTACATTCAGGCATTACCTACCAACAGAAAAGGAATAGAATCCCACACTCTTTTTCTCCTCTTGGGGGCACCATGAAAAGCTCCAGATTTTAGTACTGAATGGGGCTAAGGAAATGGGAGGGGGTTGATGGTGAGGCTTAAGGGCCTGAGGTTTTGTCAGGACTGCAGACAGGGCAGGCAAAACACCCGTCCTCAAGCTTTCCACGGTGTCCTTGCAGTGGGAACCTCTCCAAAGACTCAGGTCTCTCTGAAAGTGCATCTGTTTGGGAAGGAAGGTTGGGGAGCTGGGGATGTTGTTCCTAGAGCAATTTACAGTCTGCTTTTAGAACTGCTGCCTCTGCTGTGAGTAAGAGAGACTGTTTCAGGATTGGTCTTGCAGAAGTCTTGAGCCTTTGACATATTCGGCTCTTTCTTTCTCCTTGAAAGAAGTTCAACCTCTGTTAAGCAACTTCATTGTCACAGGGAACTACCGAAGGCAAGGAGCAGGGGCCGGGAAAACCCTGGCCGTACTAGAGAGTGATCCCTCCAACTGCACCGACCGGAAGTGTTGGATTGTCGCCGCCATTTCTCTGGCAGGAGAGGCAGACCAGGGAGACATTTCTCCTGAGGCCCAGCAGACAGGAAGTGCACTGTGTGCTAGGAAGCGCATTTCTTCCTTCCTGTCTTCCCTGCTCTTGTACAGAAAAATTTCATAAGCATATCCCTTCTCCGTTAAGGGCTGGGGGTGGGGGCGGTGAAGACAGGGAAACAGAGGTGTTCCTACATCTTTTTTGTTTCCTTTAAATTATTTTTGAAATATGAAATACAGAAAACGGCACCTATCATAAGTATCTGGGATTAGACTACTGTTCACCAACTATTTACTTTTCTCCCTGGCCTCCATGCATATTTCCCCATTCCACTGATGTCAGGCTTGGCTGTGCAACTGGCTTTAACCAAGGGAATGTAGGCAACAGAAGATACTAATTCCTAGCCTGGAGCTTAAGAGACATGTGTATTTCCTTCTGCTTGTCTTGGGCTCCTTTCACCGTAAGAGAACATGCCTTGAGTAGCTGCCAGTTAAAGGATGATGAAGGCATGAGGAGCAGCCATGTAATTATCCCACAGCTTACAGCCAAGGCCAGGTCAGCCCCAACTGGAACCCTACTCGTAAATCAGTGAATAGGAAATGAATGCTGTCTACCACTGGGTTTGAGGGTACAGCCACCTAATGTCTTAAGTGCACAGCTCAATGAGTTTTCACAAACTAAACATACCATTGCAACAAGTACATAGATCAATAAGCAGAACATCACCACCCCTGAGAAGTCCAACCTGCCTGGTACCCCATTCTAATTACTGTGCCCCTCTCTAGGTAATTACTAACCTGATTTCTAATAGCAGAGAGGAATTATGTCTGTTTTCTTACTTTAAATAAAGAAAACATGCAGAATATACTCATTTGTGTGTAACTTCTTTTACTCACCATCACATGTGTATGGTTGATCCATATATTGTTGTATGTGGTTGTAGTTCATGTATTCTCATTGTTATTTTATGATTTTCCCATTCTGCTGTTATGTGCATTTGGGTTGTTTTTGTTTTTAGGTGTCATGAACTATGTTGCTATGAATATTCTTATACATGTCTTTTGGTGAATATATATATATATTTTCTGTTGGATCTATATTAGAAGTGAAATTATACAATAATTCAATATTATACTTAATTATACAATTAATTATATAATAATACAATATCCGGCTTTAGTAAATACCACCAACAGTTTCCCAAAGTAATTGTATCAATTTAACTACTCACGGTTTCTGAGAATTCTGGTTGCTCCACATCCTTACCAATACTTGGTATTCCCCATGTTTTAAAAATTTGGTCATTCTTTTGGGTATGTAGTCAGATTGCATGTTGGTTTTAATTTACATTTGCCTGATGACTAATAACTCCTTTCTCATATGTTTATCAATCATATGAATATTCTCTTTTGTGAAGTATCTATTCAAATCTTTTATCCATTTTCAACTGGGATTTCTGCCTTTTGCAAAAGCCCTTTACATATTCTGGATATCAGTCCTATACGTATTATAAATATCTTCTTCCACTTCATAGGTTCCCTTTTTACTTTCCCAATAGTGTCCTTTCATGTGCAGAAGTTCTTAATTTTAATATGCTCCAATTTCTCAATTTTATTATTTACAGTTAGTGACTTTTTTGCCCTGTGTAAGGGATTGTTACCTACTCCAAGATCATGAAGATGTTCTTCCATGTTTTGTTCTAAATGCTTTATTGATCCAAAACTCAATTGAGGATTGATTTATGTTTGCAGTGATAGGTAAGGATTAAAATACTTTCTTTTCCCTGTATGAGTGTCCATTTGGCCCAGAACCATTCAATTGAAAAGGCCATCCTTTCCCGCACTGCACCACAGTGTCACTATTTGCTTTTTATGTGGGAATTGAGGTTTTTATTTGGTTTAGAGAACATGCTTTCAAGCTAGACAAACTAGATTCACATCCCAGCTTTCATATCTTAGCTGTGGATTTGAGGTACGTTATTTCCTATCTCTGAGTCTCAGTTTCCTTACATGTATTTGAAAATAATGAAGTTTTTCATTTCAGGGTCTTACAGAAATCAAAAAAGAAAATGCATGGAAAGTATTTAGTGCTCTGCCTGGGAGGAAGTGTTCAATACTATTTCCATTGCCTACTGCCATATTCCTGACGCTAGCAGATCCAAGTCAAATGGGATTTTTCTGATCTGGGAAACAAATCTGTTGCCTGTGCTCAGTTCTGTTTCCAAGTGTCTGTGAGACCTGATACAGACCAGCCGACCACTCCAAGTTCATTTTGTGTTCCCCTCTGTGCTCCCTAACCGGATTCCGGCACTCTCCATTCAAGGACCCTTCCTATTTCCAGTCTTGGCTTTCCTGGACTCTCTCTGAAATTAACAAAGTCCCTGCAATATTTACTCCCTTCTATTCTACTTCACTGCTGCTCTGTCTTTGAAGTCACAGACCCAGCTTCCCTAGTGAGCTAACATCACTGAACATACTTTTCTGATTTGTTTGTGACACCCAGCCAGCTGTTGGCCTATCCAGCAGAGAACCAAAAGACATTCTTTTAGAACAACATCCTGTCTTTGTGAAATTGCTTTGTAGAGAAACAGCTGTGAAAGAAGGCTGCTTGGCCCATGTCTGTGGCAGTGAAATTTTAACCTAATGCAAAGCATAGATGAAATAAACATCAGATATTTCACATCAACCTAGTTAGAGTTATGTGATCTGGCTTATTAAAAATGTCTTTTTAGCCCTTCACATTAGCAAGTGGACTTACTGCTCCTGCTGAAGCTGGAATGATTAGAGTGGAAATGAATTCCCTGGGGTTTGGCTTCTGTCTATGGAAATGTCAACCATTTATTCACATTTTAAGAGGGCAGCAAATGTCACCGTTTGAGATTTTCAAAGTTCAGGTTAAGTGTTTTTCTGGGGAGGTGTATAATCTACATGGAAGACATTGCTCAAGCCAGGGTATGTGTCTCCTTGACATAATGTTTGTGTATTGGGCCCATCCACACATGTGAAATACTGAACTGTGCCGGGTCCTCTGCTAGAGGCACGGGGTGAAAGGATTAATGTTCTACCTTTTAAAATCCTTTTGCTTAATCAGGAACACTTAACTCACAATATTTTATGAGATGGGCAGGTATTTCCAGAATCAAAGTTGGTATTGTTTTTAACTTCTTAATGTTATGCCTGTTCTTATACTCCAAATTTCGAAGACATTTGTCCCAGCCTGCCACCTTTGGGACTAGTCTCCCTTGGTGACAACTGTGTACCAGCTCCCTTTCTCAATTTAGCTCCCAGTTCTCAATTTAGCTTGATACTTAACCTTTTCTAGTCTGATTATCACTAGGATCCATCTATTTAGTCCCTGCCTTTACTTCAAGTATATATAAGTCGGTGTCCAAGGTCTGTTTGGTAGAGTTACCGGAAATCTGCAGCAGGGTGTGAACATTGACCTTGGAGATATTTAGAAATGGTATCTCTTTCAATGGAATTATCACTTATTGGGGTATTGAAGACAACCCATTTTACTTTCTTCACTGGAAAAAAATATGTGTATATGTATCAAATTGTAAAGATTTTCCTGCCATATATGGGTTACATATCTGTGACATTGACTCATCAATGAATTCATGAAACAGAATTTTGTGTTTTCCAAAATACTTCTGCCATATCTGGTTCTTCACACAAAATATTTTTGTGTGTGCTGTCAAGACCAGGACTTTGTGTGTGTGTGTGTGTGTGTGTGTGTGTGTGTGTGTGAGAGAGAGAGAGAGAGAGAGAGAGAGACAGTGCAAGAGAGAGTGAGCACAGAGGGTGATGCGTGCTCCCTACTGAATGAGGAGCCAGGTGCAGGACTCAGTCCTGGGACCCTGCGATCATAACCGGAGCTGAAGGCAGATGTTTAATTGACTGAGCTACCCAAGCGTCCCATAAGCTTTCTAAGTGAGCACCTATTAGTAAAACCAATTTAAATATCCCCTTTCAAGAATTTTCATTTGTTTGCTTGATTATTAGTTATAGCCACAAAGAGACGTGGAGTAAGGAATGCCAGATTCTAAAGAAATCTGTTAAACAAGTTCAAGGGAGACCTAACGACAGCAAGACTTGTCCAGAGTTCCCCAGACTCCTGGCCTAGATAAGTTGGGCCTACACACTTCCAAGAAGTTATTGAGGTCAGGGAATTCATCAAAGTGGAAAGGTCTTCTGCTTTGTTTTCCCCTCTGCTCTCTGGAGGCATCTTCTGTACTCTAAGCCAAGGGAGGGAACTTTGGGAGAACCACTCAAAAAGATGAGAAGTATCAGCAAGAAAGGAAGATATGGAACCCACTCTCTGACCTAAGGCTTGCTGAGCTCCTGCGGGGAGCCCTCTCACAGGGGAACATTGTGACATGAGCTTCTTGAGAGAAACTAAAGCACATTGCGAGGTAAGCATAAGGACTGGAGCTTACCAAGCACCCAGACGAACATGAAGGTGGGAGGCCAGCTGGGGCTGCCTGTGATGGGCAAGGAGAGAGGCAGAGGTGGGTGCAGCCTCAGCCGACACAGACTGGCTGAGCACAAGACCCCAGAGGACCCTCAGCTACGGGGTATCTGGAGGAACACCTCCCAAGAGGGTCTCTATAGGAGCTAAGAAAGGGGTTTTGCAAGAGGTCATTCAGAGAGCACACTGCTAGTGACAGAGAGAGTGAGTGCAGTGTGTGGGTCTCCCTGTGGGGGGAGGGCAGGGGAGGGAGGGTCATCTCCAAATAATGCACACAGGTGTCCCATGAAACAGACAGGGTTTTGTGGATGGCTAGCGCAGCACAAGTCACTAGCAGTCAGATTAAAACAGCAGAAGTAGGGCGCCTGGGTGGCTCAATGGGTTAAGCCGCTGCCTTCGATTCAGGTCATGATCTCAGGATCCTGGGATCGAGTCCTGCATCGGGCTCTCTGCTCAGCAGGGAGCCTGCTTCCTCCTCTCTCTCTCTCTGCCTGCCTCTCTGCCTACTTGTGATCTCTCTCTGTCAAACAAATAAATAAAAAATCTTAAAAAAAAAAAAAAAAACAGCAGAAGTAGTCACCTGCTGCAGGTCCTCAAGCCACGAATCAGGCCTGAAACAGGGGAAAGAAAGATTAGTTCGTTGGATATGAGTTTAAAGTTTTGATTTAGGCTGGGCTCAAGCGGAGGTCGAGCGCTGAAAATGATGGAAAAGCTGAGGGATTGTTCTAAAATGTGATCGAGAATGGAAAACGGAGATCCAACAAAGGCAGGCGAAGGCAGCAGCGGGAGGACAACGAAGCTCTTTCCTGCTGGTAGTTCATTGAGATCAGCCACTCAATAAAGTGGTTATTACATCTGCGAACCTGGAATTCCCCCCAACTCTCTCTTTCTTCCTCCTTCTTTCCTCCTTCCTTCCCCCCCTTCCGTTTCTCCCTTCCTTCTTCCTTCCTTCCTTCCTTCTTTCTTTCCTCCCTCCCTCCTTCCTCCCTTTTTTTATCTTGGCAAAAATATATGCAGATGGAAGTCCTAATATTTCCTCTAATTCCTCTTGTCTCACAGAGTCCCAGGCTGAGAAGTCACTTGGAAGCCAGTGCCACACACCTGGTATGTTCAACAGGAACCCAACCTGACCCTCAAGGAGATGAAGGCCTCTGGAGACCAAGCGGCCTACCCCCCTCAAAGCCAATGTTCAGGAAATGCACCATCGTCCACTTCCAAGCCGCCTAGACTCATTCATCCCACATGTGTTTCCTGCCGGCTCCCAAGTGTCAGGCTCTGCACTTGGCTCTGGTACCTCAGTGGTAAGTAAAGCAGACAAGACAGCTGTCCTTAAGAAGCTTATAATCTAAACGCACTATAAATACATAAACGTGTATTTATTTACATGTCATGGGTAGTGTTATTGTAGTGGCAGTAAAAATGACAAGAAAAAGAAGTCCTGGAGTACAGGAATAAAGGCTTGTGTGTGTGTCTGCGATTGTGTGTGTGTGTACACGTGCACTTTGATAGGGGGGCAATCCACTGGCAAATCCTTACTTAACTACTCTAGCAACTGAAAATTACCAAAAGGAAAACCAGCAATTATTAAGCATTAAGTTGGACCTTTTTATTTTAGAGAAGAGTGTTCTTGGAAGGGAATGGTGGATGATTGAGAATGTGTGTTTGTGCCTTCACTTAAAAGATCATTTTTCCTGATAAATGTTTGCTGAGAATCTGCACTGAGTAAGGAATCATGCTAGGTAGTACCACGCAGAAAGACTGACCAGTTAAGTCTGGATCAGAAGTCTATCTGCATTTCGGATCACCAGGAAGCTCTGACCCGTTTAGAACAGCAGAGTGGTGAGTGCACATGCAACCGCCTGACCCTGACCTGTCTGGGCTGGGAACAGACCCGGTAGGGCAGAAAGAAAGTGCCACAAAGGATGTCACAAGGAATCATTTAGATTTCTCTTCGAGACAAGCAACCGTAAGACACAAAGCTTCAGTGATGGACCACTTTCCTCTTGGCTCTTTTGCTTTCCAGCTCTTGGTCTAAGACATGAATAATAATTCTGCATCCCCATTACACACTGGGAAACTCCCCAGATGCCCTTATACATGATTTCACACATGATTTTAATCTCACCACAGTCGCATGATGTAGGCATCAATATCTTCATTGCACAGATGAGGAAGCTGGGACCCAGGCTAGTCAAGCTCTTTGCCCACATTCCATGCAGCCTAGTTTCTGATGCATATTTGTCCCAGTGCAATTCTGTGCTTTTTTTCCCCACGTGCACCCCCAATGCCTCCAACTGGACCCTAGACTTTGGGCATCTCGAGGACTGAGACCACGTCTCATTCATTCCCGTGGACTCCAAAGCCCAGAATTGTGAGGAATGTAGTTATTTATTTATTTGTTTATCTATTTTTAATTTAATTTTTTTTTTTTTTTTTGGTGTTCCAAGATTCATTGTTTCTGCACCACGCCCAGTGCTCCATGCAATATGTGCCCTCCTTAATACCCACATCAGGCTCACTTATTCCCCCACCCCCCACTCCTCCAAAACCCTCAGTTTGTTTCTCAGAGTCCACAGTCTCTCGTACTTCGTCTCCCCCTCTGATTTACCCCAATTCACTTTTTCTTTCCTTCTCCTAATGTCCTCAGTGTTATTCCTTATGCTCCACAAGTAAATGAAACCGTATGATAATTGACTCTCTCTGCTTGACTTATGTGAACATTGGGGTACAGATGGCCCTTCTTTTCACTACTTCTGTATCTTTGGGTAAATACCCAGCAGTACAATTGCAGGGTTATAGGGTAGCTCTATCCTTAATTTCTTAAGGAATCTCCATGCCGTTTTCCACAGTGGCTGCACCAACATGAATTCCCACCAACCTTTCTCCACATCTTCTCCAACACTTGTTTCCTGTCTTGTTCATTTTGGCCATTCTAACTGGTGTAAGGTGGTATCTCAATGTGGTTTTGATTTGAATCTCCCTGATGGCTAATGATGATGAACCCTTTTTTATATGTCTGTTAGCCATTTGTATGGCTTTTTTGGAGAAATGTCTATTCATGTCTTCTGCCCATTTTTTGAGGTGATTATCTGCTTTGTGAGTGTTGAGTGTGAGGAGTTCTTTATAGATCTTGGATATCAGCCTTTTGTCTGTACTGTCATTTGCAAATATCTTCTCTCATTCTGTGGGCTGCCTCTTAGTTTTGTTGACTGTTTCCTTTGCTGTGTAGAAGCTTTTGATCTTGATGAAGTCCCAAAAGTTCATTTTCACTTTTGTTTCCTTTGCCTTTGGAGACATGTCTTGAAAGAAGTTGCTGTGGCCAGTGTCAAAGAGATTACTGCCTATGTTCTCCTCCAGGAGACTGTCTTTTTTCCACTAGATTTTATTTCCCGCTTTGTCGAAGATTATTTTACCACAGAGTTGCAGGTCCATATCTGGGCTCTCTATTCATTTATCCATCCAAAAATATATTTACTGAGCACCAATTAAGGGCCAGGACCTGTGTCCTATGGTCATTGAATGTTTGAGATATGGAAGAGGGAAGGGAAAGAGAAAAGGGGAAAACATATCCAAGGGCAACAGTTGGATGCACAGTGGGTCTCAGGAGGGAGAGCCTGAGGACTCTGGGCTGGATGAGCTGCAGTGGGGGACGGCGGAGAAGAGCCCTCCAGCAGGAACCAAGCCCTGCTTATTGGTGCTACTTTGCTACATGTCATTGCCTCTCTGAGCTTCAGTTTTTACAGAACTTTCCAGTGTTCCTCAGGTGGTTTTTCAACAGGTGATTGTGAAAACTTTGTAAAAGGAACAAACCATGTGCCCAACCACTCCTTTCACGTCTGTGATTTTTACACGATTTGAATGAGTCCATGGAAGGAATGACTTTTTTCCCATGGAGTGAGATTAATACCTGAAGTTTGCTTTTTATATGTATGGAATTGAGTACTAACTGTGTGCAAGGCACTAACATGTCAAATGTTGACTGACAGATTAGATGGGTACATGTACTGGAAAGAAATCTGAACTCAAATAAAAAACCCCAGGTTCTAGACCTCGTTAATGAATAATTTGCTGTGTGACTCTCTTCTCTGGGCCTTGGAGATGCTGATCATTAAATCAGATGCATCAAGGGCTGGGAGGGGGCAAGGGCTGTTGATGTCTTCAAAACATTCTCCAGGCAATTCAGCTGTATAGCTAGGATCCAGAACTACTTGTTTATTGAAACCAGGTATCTAAGCTCCAAGGCTCCTCGCACAAGTACCTGACCCCCAGGAAATAAGAGAAATATTGGTGCTGTTGTTTCCAATGAAATAATTATGGAGGAAAGCAGAAAATAAATGGCAGATTTAGAAGGGACAGAAGCAGTAACAACTCATGTTGAGTTTCAACATCAAGGGATGATTATTGTCTCCACCTGATCTCTCTGGACCTCTATTTTATACTTGTAAAAAAATGGAGAATCTCTAAATCCTGGCAAACTCCCAGACTTCCCCGCTCAGTAAATAAATAAGTAAATAGCCTCGCTTTGTGGCATTTCTCCTGTGGAATACTCCCATCATAGCCAATCTTTACTTACCCCTGGTTTCACAGTGGTTCTGGAAATTCCTGGATATTTATCAATGGCTGTCCTGAGCCCGTCCCAGCCAGCTCAGGGGAGATGAAGGAGAAGCATACATGACATGCTCAGGGCAGGGGAAACTGACATGTATCAGCTATTATCACTATCATTATGGATATTGTTAATATTGTTATTTTCCTTACTCTTATTTTGCTGATAGGAGTTTGTTTGTTTGTTTCCTCCACCAGGACTCAGAGATGCTGGGGGATAGGATTTTTTTCAGTGCTTTAAGTGGTAGGCTGGTAGCCCTTGACCCCTATGCAGGCTTCTAATGCAATCTGCTTTGTAATCCAGAGACCCTTTAACAGAAATAAATCACATTTTATGAGAATTCATAGTGTCTGAAGCATTTTCATGTTTTTTTTTTTTTCCTCCTCTTTTGGGACTCATGATAACCTGATGGGGTGGGTAGGTCTCTCCATTTTGCGGATGAAAAACCGAGGTTCAGAGACAGCATGACGTACCAGGGTCACACAGGGTCGCATAGTGACATCAGTGATGGAACTGGCTCTCAGAAAGCCCCGTGCTCTTGACCCCTCAGTGATTGCCTCTTCATTTCCAGGAGGCACTTAGGCGGGACACACGGTTTCCCTGGATCAGAGACCTGACTTACCCTGGGAGAGAGGGAGGGAGGGAAGGAGGAGACCAGATGATCTCATCTACTCTAAACGGAAGCCCACAACACTCACAGGAGATGGGAGCTTAATAGGAACCCATTTAATTGTGTAGATACCTTCCGTGAGCATTTTCAAGGAAGGCATCTCCAGAGGGAAAGATTACTAATTCATGATAGGGACAAAGTGGACCCATCTCTCACTTTTAATGTGAGCTTGAGTTACTGCGATAATTAAGTTTGGCTGTAAGAGTATTAAGCTGTGTAGCATGAGAAACCCTGTTATCTGCAAACCAGCAAACACAGTTTAATGGAATGGGTATGCGTGAGTGTATATTAAGGATAGGCTGGGGAGGACTCCCATGACATTATGGGGATTGGTATCTGCTAAGTGGGGCAGTTACTGGGCCTTCCCAAATGCCTTTCTCAGGCAAAAAGCCTCTCCCTACTGAAGAGGCAATGACTAAGTCTCTAGGGAAAGTCCTCCCTTCTGTATTCTGGGGATTATCGAGAAGGGGTGCGGGAGAAGGAAGGCACACATGAGGTTTTACATTTGTCACTTGTCCTGCTTAGTGTGGATTCCCCGACATGGAGGGTGGGTTGCGGAGTGATTCTCCTACATTTTCTTCCCCAGTCCTTGGTAACTTGAATGTTTGCAGGAGGACTTAGAAGAAAAGTGATCTCTCTGTGGTCCCATAAGGAATAGAGCAAGGGTCTATTTGGAGGCTGGGCGCCCTGCTAGGCTGACCACAGGAGAGCTGGCTCCAGATTTTTCTGTTTCCAGGGAAACTCCCCAACACATCAACACACATGAAGTGCCTATTTGTTGACAAACAACAGTAAGAGAGACCCTTCCAAGTGGAGTGTCAATTTTTTTTATTAATAGAGTTTTACTAATATTATAAAATCAGTAATCACAAATGACTTGCTTCTAGACCTTTGTTGTTTTGTCTAACATGGCCCAGAAAGAGCCATACCAGTACCCAGGGGAAAAGTGGGCTCCAGGGAGCCTCTGTGTCCCAGGTAGCTTTGGAACAAACTGGATTCTGGGGCCGCGGAGGATCTGTTTTGTGGCTCTGGCGCAGTAGGTTCCAAACGCTCTCTGGGCTTAAACTGTCCAGGTGATGTGCTCCAAAGAATCATGTTTTGAGATGCTCCCCTTTCCTCAGGCTGATGGCCTCATCAGGACATGTCCCACCTGGGCAAGTCCCTCTTGGGTTTGGAGCCCAGATATGAGGACCCCCGCTTTTGTCGAGCAGTTCCTAGGTACCTGCTGCCACCACAGGTGTTTTCTCATTATTAGCTCCGTTCTCCATTATAACCACCAGTGCAAGGTACCTTCTGTCACCCACTTTTTACAGGAGAAGCAAGATGCCCAGGGTGGTCAGCCTAGAAGTCACCAGAAGACAGTGGCTTGGTATCTCACATGGCTTGCCTGGTTCCTCTAAGCCCTGTGTTTCAGGAATGGGACTCATTCTTTCCTTGTTCCAGCCAGAACACTTCCACTGATGTAGTCCGTGGGCAAATTAATTTTGACATATTGCATTATTGGCCGAGAATGAGGAGGGCTACAATTAAAACTATGTACCAAGCCCTCTCTTAGGCCCATGTGAGAGGCAGGAATCACTCCGTGGCTCTGGCACTACTTTGCTGTATGACCAGGATTTTATGTTTGAGTGTGAAGATGGCCAGAGCTCCAGGTTTGGAAAAAGAATTCAGATTCAAAATCCACTTGCTAGTTGTGCAATTGTGGCAATTAACTTAACCTTTCTGAATCTCAGTTTTCTCATCTATAAAATGTGAGTAATAATAGCTCTAACTCTTCTTCACAGAAGTGCTGTGAAGAGTAAATGAGCTCATTGATGTGAGAGGACAGCAAGTCTTCAATATATGTTACCATTATCATGTGTTCTTCGTAAACCTATGCTAAGTGCCCGTAACCCAACCCTTTAACAATAGTCTAGAACTCCATCCAGAATGGACTTGACTTTTACATCAGTATATCTCAGAGTATATCTCTTCATCCGATTTTGGAAAATAGGACCTCATTGGCCATTTCTATATGGCCTTTTCATAATTCACAAATTGTCTCAGGTGCTTTAATGAGCGTATTAAGTCACTGTGTAATCTAGGAATGCATTCTATCCTCACTCAAGGGAAATGAGAAAAGGTTCTGGGAATGGCAGGGAGGAGAAATCTTTCATTTTCCACTTGTCCTCTTATTTAACACCTGCTACGTAGCATATCATGTATCCTTTGGCACCTACAATGCAAGGTACCATGGAAGACATAGGTGCACTATCTCCATCTCTGTGGAGCACACATTTTAGGAAACAACCCAACAATGAGGCACAGAGCATTTACATGTCTGAGAAGCAGTACCTCCAAAGAAACAGGGGATCCAGGGGAAGGAGAAACATCTTCCCATTTGGGCACCACAGAGGAAGATGAATTTGGACAACTCCCTTAAATTTCTGGACCATGGACAATTCTGTTAACCTTTGCACCAGGTTTTGAAGAGTGGATATGGTTTAGGAGAAGATTGAAGAAGGGAAGGGGCAACTCGGGGCCCTTGGAGAAATACACAGGACATGACCAGTAGTCCTGCCTTGTTGGAGCTTATGAGCTACATGAGGGATAAACAAGAGATAGCTTAGGTGGGTGCCAGAGGGTGGAAATCTTAGACATTAGGCTATGACTCTGGATTTTCAAAAAGGAGTGATATGATCCCAGGCTAGAGGTGTTCCATCAGTCAGACAGGAAATGGAGACCAGAGAGAGGTGGGCTAATACAGAAGTCACTGGACAGGTGAGAGAGAAAAGGGTGACAGTTGGAGAGGTGGCAGTGCAAGGAAAGTGGGAAAGGCTACCAAAGCAATATCCAACACAAGCAGCTTACAGACAGAGCCCTCTGAGATCCCTTGCAAGTCCTACCAGCCCTCCATGGTGGGGCCTTGCTTAACCTCTCTGGGCCTCAGCTCTTGTGGCTGGGAAGTAATGACCTTGGACCAGAAGATTTCTAAATGTCCTTCTAGCCCCAGCCTCTTCTGACTGTCTCTGCCATTTCTGCCATTGCTCTTCAAGCTTGCTGGACAACTAACACTGGAATGGGGAGGACCCCTGAGCAGCACCCCAGTCACATTGCCAACAGCTGGCGATTTTTCTTTTGTAAAGCCTTGCAAAGACTCCCAACTAATTAAGTCAGTTCTGTTTGCTTTGACTTTACAAATCTTCCTGAACCAAATGATGCTAAAATAAAAAACAGATCAATGAAGCAAAATAATAAAGTCAAGAATACATAAGAATGTTGTTTCATTACAAAGGTGACATTTCAAATCAGGGAAGAAAGGGTAAATTCACCCAGCAGGCTGGAGCAAATGACTGTTTAAGAAAAAAAAAAAAAATAGCATTTCATCCCTACCTCCCTCTCTGGACCAATATTAATTCCAAATGGTTTCAAGAGGGAAATTAAAAAATTACTGGAAGAAAAAAAATAAAACTGCTAACGTATTCATGAGACAGGAAAAGTCTCTCTTAACATGACACTGGGACAGTTATCAGAAAAGAAGAGATTGATAGTCTTGACCATATAATATTTTAAAATTCTACATCCCCCAAACACCAAAGCCACCTGTAGTGCATTACCAGCCCTTCTGGGAAGGGTTAGGAAAGCCAAACTAGTTATCTCAGCGTGTCATGGTGGAACCCATGACTGAGGAACTAAAGACAAGGAGCTTCAGGGGAACTTGAGAAGGGAGGGGAGTCTGCACTGCAGGACGGAATGGTGGTTCTCAAGGAGGGGACACCAAGAGCCACTGGGATGCCCTAGGGAAGAGCCTGAAGGCCCTGCCTATCTCCCCTGCCCTGCCCCACCCCTACTCCAGGGATGAAATGAACTTGTCTGTTGGAAAAAAAAGCCTCTGCCAGGGTTGCTTAGACTTTTCTGAGCATTGGAGCTCACGGCTGTCTGTTTGATAGGAATGAAGAGATTCACCTCGTTCCTGATGGTATCCTTGGACTCCCCCTCCTAGGAGCTACAGGAGCTTGTCTTTCCTGTTCTGTCTTCACCACCTGGGGATCAGAAGGGAGGTATCTGGTGTCACGCTGACTTCACAGCTCATGGCTGTGTGCCAGGCCTCATTGCCCGCAAGAAATGCGATCCCACCTGTTCTAGGGAACACTTGGGCCACGTGCCTTGCAAGCTCACTAATAAGTGGCTAGAAGACTCCAGGATAGAGCGCTGCTATCAGAGCCGGCTGACTATCCCCCAGGGAGGTGAAGAAGGAGTCCCAGCACTCCCTGCAGAGAGCAAGCTCTCCTTCCAGTCTCCTTCCCATCCACAGGCTACTGGTCTCCAGGGAGCAGTGGTCTGCGGTGGGCTGCCTGGACACTGCACTGCCCTTGGCAGCAAATTGGGCCATAGCCCCAAAAGGAGAATTTTAGAAATGACAGGTGATATGGGAGCTAACATGGCTCCTGGGGAAAGATTTCAAGTTATAGTCACAGGTGGAATTTACACATACCTGGTGTTTCATCTGGCAAAGTGAGGAACGGTGGCCCAAGGAGAGGTTAAGGGCAAGGGGAGCTAAGGAGCTCCTGGAGAGAACACCCATCCTAAGGGAAGAAGGAGCCAGGCATGCTGACCTTGAATGAGTGCCAAAGCCTTATTGTTGGAACAGTATCTGAGATTCTGATTTGGTCCCTGCCTAGGTCTTGTTAGATTCATGTTTGAGCTCTTGGAAAGCTACGCCCTAAATAGAACCCAACTGTGGACCAGCTCAAGGTCATACACAGAGTGTATCTGTCAAGATTCTTCCTTGTGGCAACAAAAACTGATTCTGGCTGATTAAAGCTGAGAAAGAAGGTTGTCAAAGAATATCATATAGCTCACACACAGCCAGCCAGAACAACTAGAAAATGAATGGAAATAAAGGTTACTATGCAGCCAGAACCATCTCTGGAACCACAGGCACAAAATCAGCCTAGAGAGAAGGCTGCTGTCTTTTCTGTTGTCAAACCCAGACAACTAAGCAAACCATAATATTGCCAGTCTTGGACACTGGATGTCACTGCCATCATTACCACCACCACACTATCACTGCCACCATGATAATCACCACTATCACCATCACCAACACCACCTCCATCACTACCACCACCACCATCACCACTACTACCATCATCACCACTATCACCGCTACCATAACAATCACCACCATCACCATCACCAACACATCTCCATCACTACCATCACCTCCATCACCACCATCACCACCATGTCCTCCATCACCATCACCACCACCACCTCCATCACTACCACCACCTCCATAACCACAACCACTACTATCACTACCACCACCTCCATCACCACCACCACCTCCATCACCACCGTCACTGCAAGAAAGAATTTGCCCCTGCCCCTACTTCACTGTGGTCCCTGACTCCTGAATTAAAGTTGAGTGAGGCTGATTATCCCACACTCTATTGTCCTAGGAAAGGGAGTAGTCTGTCCTCTTCAGTGTCCAGATTTATACATTAGGTAATTCTCTCAACACAAGTAGCTGAGGAAGGGGGTAGTGAGACACTGGCATCTCAGAATGAGAAAGAGAAGAAGAAACAAGAAACATTACAGCTTGAAACGGATACTGAAGAAGTCACTTACGTTCTCCAGGCTGCAGTCTTCTCTTCCATGAGGAGGGTACAAATTGCCTTAAGTCATGGAGGCAACAAATGTGAGACTCCATTGTCAACCACAGCGTGGACAAATGGAATCACCATTGTCATCATCATCATCATCATCACCATCATCTTCTTAAACATTATCTTCTGAGTGGAATCTGGGTCTTCAGATTCCCAGCATAGTGCAGACTGAGGGGATTAACAGAGAGATCCCTGTCTCCACCACAGAGTCCTTTCTTTCCCCCTAATCCAGGGTCTCAGCCTCGGTCCCACTAACATTTTTGTACCAGATAACACTTTATTGTCTAGGCGGTCCTATACATTGTGGGATGTTTAGCAACATCCTTGGCCTCTACCCAGTAGCTTTCCAGTAGCACCGCCTCCCCAGCTGTGAAAACCAAGTGTCTCTAGACACTGCCAAACATGCCCCAGGTGGCAAAATTACTTTTGGTTGAGAACAATTGTTCTAATCTCATCCTTAAATTTTCCCTATTCCATTGTCACCATATTGTCCTAGAGATGAGCTACTCACAGGGTCAGGTTTCCAGTTGCCTCAGCCCTCCTGCCAGCCCATCCTGCTAGGAAAAAAGACCTAGACTTTTCCTCTGGAGAGAGTCTGTCCCTCTGGGTTCATGCCAGGGACACAAAGAACACTAGGGTCCCCTCTTTGCTCCTGCTAATGGAGGCCGGGTGAACAGTTCTCGGTAGCCTGCTATTTATTCTTCGTTGCCCTGCACATCTTCATCTCTCAGCCTCTGCTCACTTAGCATGCTCTCCTTCACCCCCAAACACCCCCCATTTGCCCAAACTGACCTTTCCTCTCTCCTCTGTCCTCTCAGAGAAATGGGCAGCTCTGAAGAAGCCATAGAAGGCATCACTGAGGAGAGCATTTTTTTTTTTTATAGAGTCTGAAAACTGAGGTTTGCTGGTAAAGATGGTGTCGATGGGACACGGAGCAGCATTCCAGACCAGGGGAACCCCCATAAACGTAAGCACTTCCTATAAGCTCACGATGGTGTGTAGAGGGGCTCTAGGTGAGCTATTATGTATTGGTTTGTTATGTTTTCAATTTCACTTTTCTATGACAAGTGAAGTTGTTTTGATCTAAGGGTGACTTTGTTTACATTGAGGAAGCTATATCAGGATGTTGTTATTGACATCTGCTGTTGTCGATAAGCTCTCAGTAACTCAGTTGTTGATGGGCACTGTTGGGGACTTGTCAATAAAAACCCATGGAGGAGCAGCTATGACAGAAGAGATGTTTCAATTTTAAATATCAGGAATTTGTGAGGACTTACCGAGAGTGCTTAGTCTGAGCAGAGCTGCTCTTTGCTGATCTAAATAGATCTCTGGAGTTCTTGAGACATTTGGTCCTGCTGTAGCCAAGCTACGCTTAGTTGGCAGTGGTGTTAAATCATGCAGCAATCTCGGGAAGAGAGCAGACATCTGCTCCTGCCTTGGCCAGGCTACTCCTTACAAACAGTGGTGCAAGTCATGTCACAGTACCTGGAGTAATAACCTTCAGAGTGGCAGACCTGCCGGCCAGCACCTGTGGTGTCACCCACAGCAGCGAGGACCTAAGCCAGCAGGTGATACCCAGCTTTTGGTTAGAAGGACTGACTCTGCCAAGAACCAACCTGTAGAAAGATACCCCTCAACTAAATCTGAACGTTATTTCTTTCTTCTCTCCTTCACCTGGAACAACAGTGTAATTAATATATCATTGGCTTGCAATATGTTATTTCTTTATTGGCTTGTTAAGAGACATTATCCTGTATGCTGTTGGCCTATGAAACATTATTATTATAAATTATAATTACCATGGTGAACTTGAACTTGTATCAAATAAATTATTAGAAAAGACAATCTCAGTCTGAGCAAGATTTGCCTTAAATAAAACAACTATCTCTAGATCTCACCATACTCCCAGGAGGGTTTTGGCATCATTAACACAATTACTCTTATGGTTGAGGGAATGAAGTCATAGAGAGATTGAGTACCTTGCCCAGGGCCACACAGCTACCATGTGGCAGCAGTAGGACTGGAATGTAGGATTGCCACCTCCAAAGCCTGTGTCCTATCAACCACTCTGTCAGGAAGGGAGAAGTGACCACCTCTTCCCTCCACCTCCTTCTCAGAACTCTGGATAGGTTATAGCTCCCTTAGTCACTGAGACCCCTGGGGCTCCGGGATCAACAAGATCTCAGTTTTTTGCAATGAACATGCAGCAATGTAGAGAAGTCAAGCCTGAACATTCCATGTAATGGAACCATCCTTCTTTTCTACTCACTGAACAGAGACCTCTGTAGCTGCCCCAAGTTCTTCTAGGTGCTGGCCAGGGAGCCTAGGAGGACAGGGATGGCTTAGGCACATATTCCTCCCCACCTTAGTCCAGAGAGGCCCTATCTTTCCTCTCTAGGCATTTTCAATCTATAGGGAGGAATACTTGAAAAGAAGAAGCCCAACTGACCCAGCAGCAGTGGAAAATGCCAGCCACTCACTCTTAATGTAAGATTCTGGTTATCTTCTCATTACACATGTGGGGTTTAGCAGTGCAAGGGGAGTGAGCCCTATGGCCATGGAGGAGCTTCTGATTCAGGTACTCATAGCATCTCTACCAGGGTCAGTGTGCTTTGTTACCCAGCTGTTCTCACACTAGACCTCACCCTTAACTAGCCGTCTCACAGTGTCACATGAAAATGAGAAATTGTGCATGATCCTATTCAATATGTCGATTGCTGGGTCTCCCTATGCACTAGACATGATGGAGGTGAGTTTACAACATGTTCATCTGAGACCTGCTGTGGACCAGGCCCTGAGCTAGGCCGTGTGCTCTGGGGAGGCTCAGAGGCCCAAAGAAGGATCCCAGTTGAGAGGATCACAGATATGAAAAAGATACCATCAGCAGCCTGTTTTCCACTTTATGATGAGAGAAGTTTTAGTGGATATTAGGGAATTCTATAATGAGTCACCACCATTTATTGAATGTCTATTAGACATATAGAATTTCTCTCATCTTAATAACAATCTTTTTTTAAAAAAAAAAAGATTTTATTTATTTATTTGAGACAGAGAGAGTGAGAGAGCATGAGAGGGGAGAAGGTTGGAGGGAGAAACAGACTCTCCATGGAGCTGGGAGCCATATGCGGGACTCGATCCAGGGACTCCGGGATCATGACCTGAGCCGAAGGCAGTTGCCCAACCAACTGAGCCACCCAGTCGCCCCCAACCTTGAATCAGATATCACTGTCCCATTTTACAGGTAAACAGAGTCTTCAAGAAGTTAAGGATATTTCCCAAGACCACACACTCTGTCAATGTCATAGCTAGTATTTAAACACCAGACTTTCTAGTTTCATATCCTATGCACTTTCCACTGCATGTGTGCATCGTGTGGGGGAGGAAAAATCATTTTCCATCTATTCTTCTAGGTTCCTGCCTGAAATCCCCTATAATAAAAGCCAGATTCACAGGAGAAAAGCAAACAAAAGTTTAACAACACCTATACCTCCTATGTATACGGGAGACATCAAGGAAAACTGAGCGATTCTCCAAAAAGACCCAGGCCACC
Organism: Mustela nigripes; assembly: GCF_022355385.1. Classification (NCBI taxonomy): domain Eukaryota; kingdom Metazoa; phylum Chordata; class Mammalia; order Carnivora; family Mustelidae; genus Mustela; species Mustela nigripes. The sequence goes on from NC_081558.1 coordinate 103,590,936, forward strand.
ACCTTAAATAACATCTCTAGCTAAAGACAAAGACGATATTGAAGGTAGGGAGTCAGTTGTGGGAGGTGGCCAGGAAAAGCACCGTAAACAAGGTAAGGCTGTTAGGTGAATTGAAGTCCTTGCTTTCTCCACTAAGAGTTTCTAGAGAGTTGGAGTCTTCCTTCTCCTCCTGGTACAGACAGATACTCTTATAAATGGAGATTTCTTTAATAAATGTAAATGTCTTCTGCAAAAGAGTAACTTATTTTCAGGCCTTTTCTTATACCTGCTGTTTCTTAAAAATAATTAGACTGAAATAATCCTTATGATAACAAGGCACATATTCTGTTCTCCTTTCATCTCAGCGTGAGCCATGTATACAATACTTACCATCACCATCAGCATCATCAACACTATCATCATTCTCAGTGTGTACAATGGCTGTCAGTTGGTGCAAGAAGATGCAGAAATAAATATGGACCATCTTTTGGAGATGCAATTTGTTTAGTGGTTTATAAACATTAGTTTTATATTAAAATCAACATTAACATATTAGAGGAGAGAGGACAAGATTAGCATAATTGTTTACAGTGAAGATAACGCACATCTGCAGGCTCTCTGATGCTCTGCCTTGGGTTTATGGAGAACAAAAGACGCCACCCCAAAATATGGCTCTTTAGCATGTGGATTATTTTAGGCCAATTATTTTTTAACAACTAAGAAGCTTCAGGAAAAACCTGTGATCATCCCCAAAGTGCCTAAAAATATTTAGATAGAGGACCTGCTTTAAGAAAGGAGCTATCACCATAGGTAAATAAGGTATGTAAACAGGGTTCAAGGGTATAAAAACACCTGCTCCAGGGGTCCCAAACAGACCAGGTTTGGCCACTCACCACTGACCAAATCCAAAGGCAGAGAGATGAATGGTGGTGAAATGAAAAAGGAATTTATTTCAGTGAGACCAACACTAGGAAGACAGTGGACTAATGTCCAAAGTGCTGAAAAAACTTCTAGGTTTATATAAGGAAAATGTGGGACAAAGGTGGGTGCATATGAGCAGGTGGGTAGTAAAAGTCAGGTTGATCATTGTCTTGGGGTCAATCACACAGGGTCTTGCTGAAGTCAGGGCAGTCCATTTTGCTTGAGGGAGTTGTTTCCTTTCCCTTCATGGGATGCTTTGCCCTCTAGGTCTTTGGTCTTTGGCCTGAGTTAGATAAGCTGGAAAAAACTTAAAGAGAAAGTACAGACTAAGATCAAAATGCAGGTAAAGTCCTCTTTCAGGCTTGGTAGACGAAATTTCTCTCTATGTCCTACTATTTCTGAATGCCCTAGCAAACATTAGTTTACCAAACATTTGCTATTTTTCGTCTTCCTGTGAATATCTTTCCTTCCCTTTGAAATCACAGACCTTGGAGTCCCTTCTCCTCAGGTCAGAATGACATTTATACCTCATTCTGCCTCATGTTTATGTGGAATTCCCCTATGTACATAAACTAAATTTGATTTTCTCCTGCTAATCTGTCTCAGGTCAATTTAATTTTTAGGCCAGCTAAAGTGTAGAATAAAATATTTACTCCCCAACACCATCCCAAAATATGCCTTTTGGACACATATATTATTTGAGCTAACAGCCATTGAGAATCAGCAGAAGCAGGAAAACTCTAAAAACATGGCACAAGTTTTCCTTTTGTATGGAAATTTATATTTATAAAGGATTTTTCCATTTTTAAAGGTGTCTTGCTCTCCTGTACAAGGAAGAGGAAGAGGAAGACCTTTAACAACTCTTATCAGTGGAGAAGACACCAACTTAAACGTACATAACAAACCTTACTAAACAAATTTTTTCTCCACACTTTCCTGGTCACATTCCCAAAACTTCCCTCTCCCTGTCAGGAAACTCCAAACCCCTTTTCTTTTGTTGGTATTCAAACCCAAGTTCTAACCACCCTTTACTCATCACTCAATACTCCCAAATGTACATGTGTGATACATATGTTAATAAACTTCTGTTTGTTTTTCTCATTAATCTATCCATGGCCAGTCTAATTTATGGGGCCCAGCTGGAGAGAACCTAAGAAAATCATGAAGGATGACAGAATATTCCACCCCAAAATATCTTTGGCATAAGGATTATTTGGAGCTGATTATTTTGAGAAACAGAGACATAGGAGAAGCTCTGAAAGCAGAAGTACAAAAGAAGTTTTCCTTTTGTAAAGGACATTTACAGTTATAAAGGAAATCCTCCATTTGTAGTGTGTCTCCTTCTCTGTACCAGGAGGATGACTCTATCACAAGAGACCCTAATCAAAGAGAAGACATCTACTTAAATCTGCAAATTATACTTTACCCTTGTTTACCCTGCTTTTTCCGGTAACCTCCCGTAACTGGCTTCCTCCTCCCCCATCTTTTTTATTGTCTTTAGCTAAAGATGGTATTTAAACTGGTGGCTTAACCTACCTCAGGGAGTTACTCATTTTTCCCTGGATATCTCCCAGTATACCTGAGGTATACATGTTAATAAACTTTCTTGTTTTTCCTTCTTTTATTCTGTCTTTTTTTAGTGGGAGTCTCAGGCAAGAACTCAGAAAGGTAGAGGGAAAATTATTTTTCCTCCCCTACAGGTAGAGAAAAGGATTTTGACTCCTTCACAGGATCTTCTTTTTCTTCTGCCATTAGAGACAGTTTGTGGAGAAGCCCCAGACTCACCTAAGAAAGGTTGACATGTAATGGTGGTGAGGGAAACAGGGTATCCTGAGGATCGCCTTTAAATTGGGATAGATAGGAATTGGTCTGCGACAGATTGTTCCAATGCATTTAGGCAAGCTAGGGGCAGAGGGATGAACTGTGGGACTCTTCAAATCTTTTCTAACTTCAGGGAACTCTGTTGAAGTTTTTATCTTCTTGTTCCCTAGGAAATTTTTCGTAAAACAAAACTCTCATGTACTCAGAGAACTAAGATATGCCTTTCCTGACCTCAGTGGACCTCTCCCAAGAAGGGTAGGAAGTTGTTTCTGTATGGCTACCAGGTCAGCTAGCACATTTCCTCTCCTTCAGTGCTTCTCAAACTTGACTACACTCTGGGATCACCAGGAGGGTCTTAACAAATGCTAATGCCTGGGCCCTACCCCCTAAAGGCCCTGATGTGCTTGGTTGGGTGTTGGCCCTTGTGGTGTTAAAAAACTCCAAGGTAATCTAGAATACAGCAGGTGTAAAAACCACTGTGTCCCGTTTCAGGCCACGGACCGGGATCTCTGTCTTTTGGTGGAGCAGTTTTGAATAGATTTGAGTTGCAGAATTGCCCTCACCTTGTCCCTGCTGATTAAGAAAATTTAGAGAAAAATCTCTCTGCTAAAAGCTAAAGGTAATAGAGTTTACATTTTTTTGGTAATTTTTTATTTTTTATATTTCTTTTCAGTGTACCAGAATTCATTGTTTATGCACCACACCCACTGCTCCATGCAATACGTGCCCTACATAATACCCACCACTGGGCTCACCCAACTTCCAACTCCCTGCCCCTTCAAAACCCTCAGATAGTTTTTCAGAGTCCATAGTCTCTCATACTTTTAATAGATGAACTTACAAGGGAAAAGGTTCGATTTCTTTATAAAGTCCTGCTTAGGGGCGCCTGGGTGGCTCAGTGGGTTAAACCGCTGCCTTCAGCTCAGGTCATGATCTCAGGGTCCTGGGATGGAGTCCCGCATCGGTCTCTCTGCTCAGCAGGGAGCCTGCTTCCCTCTCCCTCTCTCTGCCTGCCTCTCCATCTACTTGTGATTTCTCTCTGTCAAATAAATACATGAAATCTTAAAAAAAAAAAAAAAGTCCTGCTTAGAGGTGGGTTTTTTTCTTGCCGCCATAAGAGCTCTAAGACCATCTAAAATGAATTGGATCCCAGAGCAGAGGTTGATGGAATGCAGGTACAGGGAAGAGCAGCTGAAATTGAAAACCAAAAGTCTCTCTTGAGCAGTTTCTGTTTTTCACAGATATTTCTGCAATAGTCTTGAATCCATCTATGTTTCACTAATCTGTCGTTACCTAATCCAGGCCTTGAATCTTCTTGTTGCAATACAAGACTCCTAACTTTCTCCCTGTTACCAGTTTTGCCCTTCTCCAACCACTGCATCTTGCCCAAGAGACCAGTCTAGAACATGTATTTGGTTGTGTCCTCCTGCTTAAAAATCCTGCAGTGTCTGCTTCCTTACTGCATTTGAAATAAAATCTAAACTTCTTAGTACGATTCATAAAGTCATTCATGATCTAGAATATGCCTGCTTCTCTGATTTCACCTTTCAATTTCTCCATAATCCCCCAACCTCCATGAACTTCAGGGCACAGTGATACAGATGCATACATAGCTTCTTAAATATGTTGTGCTCTTTCATGCCCTCAGGCCATTGTTCAGAAGGATCTCTCTTTCTGGAACACTCTCTTCACCTCCTTCTTCCCTAGGCTAAGTCCCATTGGTTTATCAAGAAGCTTTCTTGAAGCCCATGACTCAGGTTAAGCAGACCTCCTCTTTGTGCCCACAACACTCAGGCATAGACCTCAGTCACCACTCTTATTATACTGTATTATGATCACCTGTTTACTTGTCTGCACTAGACTGTGATCTCTTCAACCTCAGCCCAGCATCCAGCCCACAGCCTGCCAGATTATTGATGCTTATTATGATTTTCAATAAAAGGAGGCAAAAGAATTCCCCAACTGTGTTCATTTCTGCCCACTGTCTTCTAGCAAAATGGGTATCTATAAAGTAGTTGGTTTGTATGAATACTAAGAAAATAAACCTTTGTCCTAAGTGGCACCTCTTTCCCGTATATGTTAATAAAATCTCTTTGAAAAGTATCAAGCAATTGCTGAATGACCAGCACTATGAAGGAGAAACAGAAACTAAGATATGATTGATTCTGCTCAGGCAAATGTCCTTCCTTCCCCCTCTGCTGTCAAAGCATTAGGTATTCCTTGCATGAATCCCTTCATTCTCTCCAGGACTGGCATGGGTCTTTTATACCACCACACTCAAAGCATTTGGAGGACAGGAATCATGTTCCATGATCCCTCCATGACCCACCTGGACTGGGACAGGTGTTCAGGAAATGCTGTCCAATTCTGAATTATGATGAACTGAGGATATAGGGACACGTGCTGAAATGTTTGCTTTGGGGCCCCAAATTAAAACTTTCACCTCTGATGATGTTTTAAATCCTTTCTGGAATAAAGCAAGCTATAAACAGATGAAGGCAGGAGAAAGAAAGTATACATAAAAACGATTAAGTAAGGAAAAGAAAAAATATTTTGGTGAAAATCATCCCCTCTCACCCATTCATTTGTTCATACATTTATTCATCCACCCGTCCTTCCATCCAACTAACCAACCTCCATTTAACAAATAATATTTGTGCCTGGAGCCATGCCAGGAACTGTGATGAGCAAGAGAGAAACAGTCTTTGCACTCATGCATGGGCTGACATTCTATCAGGGGAGCAGGCATTTAATAATTGCAAGGATCCGCAGGAGAATGGAAAACGCGGTATGGAGGGGTACCCTAGACAGGGTGCGGCGTGTGTTCATTCATCCATCCACATGTTCACTCGCTCACGCGCTCACTCATTCACTCATTCACTCCATTCTCCCCAGCTCCTTGCCCACAGGACCTCCAGGAGCACCACTAAATGCTTGACTAACTAGATGAGGGCTGCTGCTGATAGAGTGTACAATTAACAACAACAAAAAAAGGATTTATCTGAAAGTTTTACTTGGAAGCCCCAAATTTAAATTTACATGTCTTAAACATCTGCTTCCCTCAGATCTCTGTAGTAAGAAGGAGAACAAATATGTAGAATGTCAGCTTTAGGACCTAACGATGGGACAGTCATGCCACTCTTATGAGGAAGCATCCTTGGCCAGAGGAGCAAGCATGCAATAACACAGTCCCTTGTGCCTAACCAAAGGACTTTTAACTTTCAATGACAAAGAAATGACATTTCTACCACCTGCTCTCCTGAGGGAGGAAAAAAAAGAAAAATCAAATCATGGTGCCGTAATTTTCACAGTAGATAAGATCCAGCTTGGACTGAAAAGGCACCACCACTCCCTTCTCACCTATTTGCCCTTCAGTTGGCAAGCCTTGGGCACAGAAGCTTCTCCTAACTCCAGGGAGTCCTAGGGAATCCAGCCAAAGCCAAAGAGAGACTTAAATAATGTCTGCCGTTTGATTTGACCAAACATGGGGCTTTGCATTTTCTAGCTAAACAGGAGATGGGGAGAAACAGCAGGGGCAGGCGTGGGGATGGCACTATGACCTTGGCTAGGGCTCATTCCACTGCCAACATGAGACATTTGAGAGTCTCAGTTGGTTGTGAACTGGGTGTTAACAGCATTTGATACAATTTGAATTCTGTAGTAGGTGTGATGAAAGGTCACTCCCTGATCCTGCTTGACTCTGGACCTGTAGAAAGATCAGTATGTTGGGAAAGCTGAGGCTGGTTCTATGCATTTCTGTTTCCCAGCTTTAGAACAGGTAGGGGACCTAGGTGCTTAAAAAAAAAAAAAAAGTGGATCTAGGGCACAAATTGGGAGACCTGGTTCTAGTTCCAGATCTGCCAACAACCCCCTATGTGTACTTGGACATGTCACTTATTCCTTTCCCTCTGGGCTTCATTTTCCCCATCTGTAAAATGGAGGTTGGTCTTGTTCAGAAGCTCTAAATTTTGGGTTCCTGGTCTACCAGAGGTTCTCAAAGATAGTCTGTGTCTGAGATTTCAAAAACCTGATGGTAATTTACATTTCCCAGCGAAGGGCTGGCTGGACCAAAGACCTAAATTCCATTGCTTTGACGAACATTGCATGCATTCCTTATACTGGGACTCCTGTGCTGATTAGAGACCCTTGTTGGTAATCAAATATGTCTTCAATAAGCATTGGGAGAATACACTCATTCTAACTTAATTAATTAATTGGTTTAGTATACAAAATCTTTCTAAATGTGAAACGAGGATGAAGGATAATTTTGCACACTTTGAAAGTATTTTTATTAGTAAACATTTTTGCATGGGACAGCCCAGGGCACCCAGTGATCCCTCACCTGGGAGATTCTAAGATGGGCCAAGAATCCCAGGCTCTCCTCCTTCCTCCTGTTCCCTCCCCCATAGTCAACACCAGCCATCTTCCCCTAGCACCAGGCCACAAGCATCCTTAGGTCAAGAGCAGAAGCCCACCTGTATGCTCAGGAAAAGCTCCAGAACATAATGATCTGGGATTCTGACCCCAGCTGGCTCAGAGAATCTCCAAAAACCACGGGCAATTCACTTTTGTCATTGTCTCAGTTACTTTTTCTACAAAAATAACTTCCATTTCTATCCATCCTAGAGGAATCCTTCACCTGCTAGATATAGTATACTAGGGACAGGCAAGGGCTGGAACCAGAGTTACAATTCGTTGGTGTACCCACCACACATGTGCACTTGCATACTCATAACCTCCTACAGTATACATCCCTGACCCACCTAGTCCTCTTCTTGTGTCCTTTTTTTTTTCTGGCTTGAGTGAGAGCATGCTGTTGGGGTGTCAGGAGAAGAATTTGGTCAGTTTAGAGCCTGAGATAAGGAAAAGGCTTTGACCATCATCCACCTCCCCCTCTTTCAGATGACACCAGAGACAGCTTGGCCTGGGAGTGGGTATCAGTGTTACAGTTCCCTGATGCTCCAGGGAAGACATCTAGGAGGGGTCCTGGACTTGGCAGGGAGAGAAAATACTTTGAGATAGTCCATCCAAACTCCCTCACAAAACTAAAAATGATTCTGCAGAGCTTGGGTGAGAACCCAGGGATGGGTGGGATGCATACAGTTAGGCCATTACAATCAGGGATCTGTGTCATGGTGTGATATTTATAGGAGCTATGCATAAGAAATAGTTCAGCCAGCCTCATCACCACTGCTGTCCTTACCGTTGCGTGGAGAGAAGAGCATCTGCTCCATGCCCCAGAATGCACAAATTTCACATCCATTCTCTTATTTGAGCTTCATAATCACCCTGTAAAGTGGGCACTGCAGGGATTATTTCTGGCTCTCCATACCTTTTAAGGATGAGAAAACTGCAACTCCAGGAGCAATGACTTGTCCGGGGCCACCCAGCAGTTAGTAGCAGAGACAGGATTCGAACCCAGGCCTCCTGACTCCAGTCTAGAGTGCTTTCCCCTGCAAGCTTGTTGTCTTCCCAAAAGCTAATGGTGGAAACTGGGAAGGGGAGCCCTCTGGGGTGGGCCTGGCTGCAGCTCGCACTGATGACAGAGGAGCAGAGGCTCTGTACCCTGATGGAGACCTGAAAACTCTCTGGCTTCTTTGAGTCTGCTTATGGTCCTCGTTGCTCCAAGGGAAGCAAGTGATTTTCTGGTTGGCTCACTTTGCTGATTGCACTTAAGCTGAACATTCAAATTGAGTTTGTCAGAAAAATTGGTACAAATTAAAGAAGAGCCTTTTGCTCTCCATGGCTGGTTGGAGTTGAGGGACCTCGGGGAGGTCAACAGGGTGGAGTCTTTCCCCATGAGGTCCAGCCAGCCCTCATCCTCTGATTCTGGAGGCTCCTTCTCTACCATATGAGGGACAACGCTTCACCATGCGCATCCCTGGCTCTCCTTAGCAAAACCTCTCTGCATACTCTCTCCTCCTGCGGCCTCTCTTTTGCTCCTTCCCATCTATCTCCTTTAAATTAGCGCAGCCTCTTTGCAGAAATGTGCTAAAAGCACCTGGATGTTCAGCTGCAACCATGAAGCTCTAACTTCACTGGCTTCAGAAGGAAGCCAGTCCATCTGCTGGCCTCTTGGATGCGCTGATCCCCATCCCCCTCTCTGCTTCTCAACCCTCCATCTGCCACCTACAGAGGTTTGCATTCTGCAAGTCCCCCGGCCCGTGGTCAGCAGGACAGGGTCTCCCCCTCTCCAGTCTCCTAGTCCACAACCCGAAGCAGTTACTTCTCACTGCTCTACTCCTCACCTGAGGACACCCCTCAGTCCTCTTGGCTGCTCCCCATTTCACATACCTCATGTGTCCTTGACAGCATGCAATCTTTTTATTTGCTAATCAAAGTTTAGCTAATCCATGTTGGCTTTTGAGCCATTGGATTATATTAGCCACACTATTAGTATCATTATTAGTGATTTCTGAACTCATCATGGCCTAGAGCAGGGCTGGGTCATATCAGTTGAGCCCAAGAATCACTCAGTGAACGTTGGTGAAAGGCTTTTCAGGAGCTGCTCTCGAAGCAGGCTCTCCTTAGAAGGGTGGACTTGGGGCAGCTGGGGAAGGCGGGTGCTGCCTAGGGTATTTGCACTTGAAAGGAAGCAGCACCATCAGTTGTCTTCACAGGCCCCTTGGGATATCAGTCATGACGGATACTTCAAGTTGAACTTCACTGGGTTCAGAGAAGAGGAGTAAGGCAGAGTGTCTGACATTCTCGGCCCTAGGTTGTTGTCCCTTCTGAGGGATGGACCCCCTTCTAAAGCCTCACTTTGGGGAGTGGTGGGAGGGGTGCTCCTCCAGGCTGGGGAATGGGTGAGTCAGCAAGACACACTGGCTTCTCAGGAAGAAACTTGGGTGGGAGTTAACACATGGCCCTAGGAAGTCTTCCTTGACTCCCCGCCCCCGCCTTTTCCTCAGACTCTCAGGCTGGGATTTGTGCTTCTGACATGTCCCAAGTTGCTCAGATGAATCATGCTTATCTCAAGCCTAAATCAGGTAGCAAAACTGACTTCCTTTTTCAAGGGTTGTAAAAGAGTGTAGGATGAAATGGGAAAGGTTCTGGCATTATGATGTTTAAGAAGGAAAGAAGACACTCTCTTCTTGAAACTTTCAAGGCTTTCCAAAAGGCTTCTCAGTTGGCATGACCTGAGTGTATGTTCTCATCTCCTCCGTGTCCCTGGGCTTAGAAGGAAGCACAAATGACGATGTTGTCATCAGTTCGTTATTGCCCTTGCAAAAGTCCTCGCTGATTGGATTCAGGATGATGTAATGAAGACTGTTAGATCTTAAAAATTCTTTTGCTTAGTCTTTTCATTAAAAAGATGATTAAGTATTACATCTATATCTTATGTCTATACAAAATTCACTTTCAGGAAGGATTGTGTACCAATTCAAGGAATTAATAGAAGGGAATCACATTGGATGCATGGAATGAAACTAATCAAATGCTACAATATTTAATTTGATTACAGGTTAGAATTCATTACTGCAGCTTCAGCTTTGACGCAGGCTCCTAATCGCAAGACGATTCTAGACTCCAAACATTATATCCTCTTTGTGTGAAGCAATCCATGATTTAACACAGTCAAAGCACAGGACCACAGAAGCATCACGGCATTTGTTACCTTAAACACATTTTGGAATAAGGTGAAAGAAAAAAGGAAAGGAGAGAAGGAAGGTGAGAAGGTAGGTAGGGAGGAAGGATTACAGTTTTGTGGTTTTTTTTTTTTGTGAAGAGATCTGGCCTATTGAACACTTTCTAGTGTTCTCTGAAGGGAGGGTTCTGGGAAACAAGATTCACAAGTGCATCACTAACACAAAGCCTCTTCAGGAATCCTTCAGGAATTTTCACCATTGGTTTCCCCTTTTTGCTATTTAGATGATCTGTTACTTGGTCGGCCCATATTCTGGTCCTGCCCCAAAGCTCTGCCTGCCCCAAAGTTCTTAAAGCAGAAGTTTGATTGAATCTTTAGTGCTTAATTCCTTTGCTTTAAACTTGTCTATATTAATAAAAAAAAAAATGCTCAACTGAGGGCTAGCCTTCTGTTTTTCTACAAAACCAGAAACCATGCACTTTCCTCAAACACGGTCTCCTTCTCTTGGCATGATTTGAGCGAGTGTGCATACGAATGCGACACTTGCCAATTATTTCTGCACCACTGGAGGGACGTGAAAGTATTTATCCTTGCTCAGGTGCAGCAAGGGTCAGGTTGGTACCAACATGACTACTCATTTCTATTTCACCTTGAGGAGAATGTTCTTTCAAGAGAAGTTAAAAACAATGGCCTTGTAGGGACAACTAAAAACAGTGTAAGAGCTGGGGATTATTTAGTCTGGAGAAAGAAGACTCACAAGGACAAGAGAGCTGTCCCCAAACACCTGAAGGGCTTCTCCGGGGGTGAGGGAGAAGATTGGTTCTACGCAGCCCGATTGGATAGAATGAGGCTCAAAGGGCAGATGTGCCTCAAAGGAAAATATCCCCCCGGTTCAGCTGGCCAAGGACAGAGGTACTGGCTCCCCAGTACTGGCTGTCCGAGCCAAGGCTGGAAGTGTGTACTTAATAAGGACACTGTAGAAGGGACAGCAGCTTTGGGTGACAACTCTCTTCCAGCTCTACCTATCTGGGATTTCATAGTCATCTTGCCTGAATCTATGTTCTTAAGCATAAGAAGCCTCTGGAGAGCTGTAAGGGGGGCTCGCAGGAGAAAGCATTGTGACTGGCAGGGGATCACATGTGCTTCGTGGGGAAGTGGTGTTGGAGATGTGTGCTGAGCAATGGGTGAGAAGGAGAGGGCCATCTGTGAACCAGGAAGCAAGCCCTTTTGAGATACGACAACCTTGGACTTCCAGACTCCAGGACATGAGAAAAAAATCTCTGATGCTTATAAATCACTCAGTGTATTGCATTCTGTTACAGCAGCTGGACGGACTAAGACAGCCCCTCATTCCTTGTTCTCTCTGCAGAACTGCAGTGGACATGGCTCTTTCCCAGAGTTCTCTGCAACTTAGTGAAATTGTTTTTAGGAGACAGAATAAGCTGGTCTTGTACCGGTCTATCCTTTCGTTCACTTCTGAGGGTTACTATATACTCTGCTATTCATACACCATTTGTAGCCCTCTGTACTTTGGGGGCACCCTCTTCTTCCCTCCCTTGTAGTTTTTTTTTTTTTTAAGATTTTATTTATTTATTTGACAGAGATCACAAGTAGGCAGAGAGGCAGGAAGAGAGAGAGAGAAGAGGAAGCAGGCTCCCTGCGGAGTAGAGAGCCCGATGTGGGGCTCGATCCCATGACCCTGGGATCATGACCTGAGCTGAAGGCACAGGCTTTAACCCACTGAGCCACCCAGGCGCCCCATAGTGTTTTGTTTTTTTTTTTTTTTTTTTTTTTTCATTTGCTTGCTCTCCTCTGTTCAGTGGGAGAGTAGATATTTCAGCACATGCAGACATCACCTTTCCAGGTAACTCGGAGGGAGCAATTTGGATTTACTTATTTATCCTTATTTTTATGTGATCATAGTTAAAATCTTTTGGGCCAATAAAACTATTAATACTATGTAATAACATGATAGCTACCATGTACTGCTTCAAATAACATCACTCAAGTTTTCATTTTTGCACTAAGAACAGAATGTGGCAGAAGTACCAAATGGTACTTTAAGGAGTTCTCTTCTTCCTGCTCATGGTCATGGAAGGGGAGTCACTGTGAGTGTACAGACCACAAAGGCCACCACGAATAAAACAGGAGGGAAAGAAGGGGAACCCGGTGTCCCCACCACACTGTCTGGTTGCCAGTTCAGCCTTTAACTATCAGGCGGAATGAAGGGCAAAACCTAATGGCTGGGCCAGGACAATACTGTAACAAGTGTATTGTGATTGTGGATACCCGAGTCTTTAGTTCTGACGGAAGGTCAGAAAAGCTTTGTGGAGGAGCTGTCACTATCCTTCAGTGAGGAGGCCGTTTGAAGAGACTAAGAAAGGGTGGCAGAAAGGGGAAGAGAGGCAGGAAGGGGGAGGATGGCCCTGGCTCTCATGCCCTTGCAGTCACCATTTCTGTGAGAGCTGGATTTGCGTGGGACAGAGTCAGTGCCTCCCCTTCGCCCCCAGAGCTCCACCACCAGTGACTGAATAAACACGCCAGTTCCCCCAACTCTCAGGTGGCTACGACTCTGATGTGGGTCACACCACTGTATCCCAGAGTTCCCCAGTAGAAACAACTTTGTTGCCCACAATGGGAATCTGCTCATTAACATTCCCTTTACGGATTTCCTTCCTTCCCCACTATCCCACTGGTGTTTTCTTGACCATCCTCCCCATCTTCCCTACCCAAAATATGTGCACTTGAATCCACATCTCAGGTCTGAGAATCTATCCTAGGACAAAAGATGTTTCAGTAGCTGGAACAAAGACCTGTAGGGTGATGAGTAATAACACTGTCATGTTATTACTTGGGGAGTATAAATGCCCCCAAGGATGCTGATGGTTTAGAAGTCCAGCAGATGAGACTAGAATGATTGGGGTCATGATGTGAAGAACCTGAATTCTGGATGAACTAATCTAACTTTCCTGTAGACAGTGGGAAACCATGGGGAGGGGGCGCTAGTGACTCTGTTTTCAAGCATGTGGCTCAGGGTCTTGTGGCAACCTGCCTTTGCCCCAGCCCATCCATTCTGAATCCCATGCTTGGTAGGGATTCTGCAGGCTGCACCTAAGATCCACTGAGCTGATGTTTGCCTCTGAGGAGAACATGAACCTTTCTCTTCAGCTTCTTGAGCTTCTGTGTGGAAAGGGCTGGGATTTGGGGGAAGGGCCACATTCTTGGAACAGCATAGGCTGTTCTGGCATTAACTGGATTCTTCTTCACAGGTAGAAGAGGGTGAAACTACTTCACAGTAGTCTCAGCTCTTCGAACCTCAGAAGGGATGTTTGATATGAAATCACACTTTCTAGCCTTGGACAGCCCTACAAAAGCTCAGCTCACAGGGTTTACTCAGCACACCAATAGGAAGAAGCTTTCAGCCTGCAGTGGGGAATCAGATGGCAATTGCTGGGGACACTGATGGTATCAGGGCTGTTCACAGGGCTTTGCCAATGGGAAGATGGCCATCAAATACCACCCTGTCCATTGAGGGCCTTCTGAGCTTTAGAGAACACCCCCAGCCCTGCTGGGTACCTGACATAGTCAGGACGTATCCCAGCAAGAAGGCCTGAGGGACTGTTCATTCCTGCTCACCCAAAAGAAATGAAAAGAAGAGAAGGAAAGGTGTGTCTATCTTATTGGAAAGGTATTGGTTCTGGCCAATCAGAAAGCTAGATGGTCTTGTCATGCAGATGTGGGGAGGCAGAGGGATATCATTAACCCAACTCATGTTTGTCTGGTGTTACATCTGAGCCAGGTCCTGAGCTGGGCACTGAGGGGAGAGTGAGGAAGGGGGAACAATGAGAGCCCAAGGCATTCATGATCAGGGGTCCTCAACAAGGTATATACACATCTAACCAAAATTCCAGAAGCAGTCTGACCAGAGCCGTGATGAAGTGCCAAGTTCCTGCAAGGGCGCAAATTCACATTTGGGTTAGAGTAGGGGCGATTTATGGGAAGACAAGAGGAGAGGTAGCCTCTGAGATGGGTCTTGTAGGATGTGGGAGGTTTTGACATATTAATAAGGAGCTTAGTGGCTATGGGAATTTTAGTCCCAAGGGACATTCTTGGGAGGAGTGAGAAGAGTCACTCTAGGCTCCTGGGGAGGGTTCTTCCTCCGCTCACTCCCTGCCTGAAGGCAATGGTGCCACCGGGGAGCCTCCCTCCACTGAGGTACCTTCTGCCATTCCTGGCATTCAGGCCCACGAGCAGGAGACCTGGCTATAGTTCTGGCACATTCTGGCATTCAGGGAGATCGTATCCCCTCTCTGGAACACTGTTTTACCACTTAGAACCAAGGAGAGTTAGGTTGGTCAAGAGTGTTAATGTTAGAGAAAGGTGGGCCCACAGGGGCTATCTTAGTTCCTCCTCTCCCCATCCAGGAGGACTTCTCCTCACTGGACTGAACTACTAGTTTCTGACAGAAGAGAGGATGACCCATCCCTCAGGGGTGTTCGTGTGTGTGTGTGTGTGTGTGTGTGTGTGTGTGTGTAAATTCACTGGAATGGGCCTCCCAAACATTTTAGAATTCCTTCAGACTGACACTCACCCCAATCTACGTTCCTCCCACACCTTCTACCCCCAACCCAGCCACATGGCAGTTTGCCTGCGGTACATGATGTGCTGATGCCCAATGGACTCTCAGGAAACTGGCTGGCTGCCAGGTTCAGCACAGGCTTGCCTCATAAGGAGAGCTGTTGGCTCCTGAAAGCCCTTGATTTGTCAGCCTGTGAATGCACACTCCCGTGTGCCGAGGTGCAACAGGAGTCTCACGAAGGACTTATTCTCGTGAAAAACTTAAATGCAAATAGACAGAGGCCCCTGGGACAGACACTCTCTCAGAAACTCACCAGAAGACTGAGGCACTGTCAGCCGGGGGTGGGTCACCCCTTATCTTGCCAGCCCATTCTGGACTGTTTTCTCAGAGAAAATGCATCCTTGGATGGAATTGGTCTGTCTCCTCATGACTTTGACCTCTGGTCTCAGGTATGTCTTCCGGCAAGATCAAAGCCCAACCACTCATTCAGTGCCCCACCTCCTGCCCTTCTAGGTTCTTCTCTGCTGATTCTGCTAAGCTGCTTCTTAGTAGCTCAGGCCTCTTGCCTGGGTCTTTTCTCTGATGGGTGCTTCTTACACGTCTGTAGTCTTTGGGTTATTCAGCACTGATCTCCTCAGGTCAAGAGGACTTTTAGTCCATGCTGAGCACCGCAGGGAGACATAAGGACATGGTGCCCTGGTGGCTCACAGTCTAAGAAAGGAGATACCAGGCCCCTACAAATAAGTGCTTGAAAAGAGGCATAGAGAGGGTTCTGGAAATTGTGGACAGGAATCCAGAGTAACGTCCAGTTTGGTGGTAGTGGTGGTGGTGGTGGTGGTGGTGGTGTGTGTGATTGTGTGGTGGGGGAGGCTGATGGGGATACGAACCAGGAAAGATACCAGGGGAAGGGGGTTTTGAGTTAAGAATGATATAGAGGATTTGGTCAGGGGAAGATGGGGGATAATCCAGAGAAGAGTGACCAGGAAGATGGAATAGCCAAGGAAGGTAAAGGAAATTAAAGAACAGTCTGGCAGATGTATGGGTGTGGTTGGGGAATCAGTGGAATTGATGTTGGAATCAGTGGAATTGATAGTGCTTTCTCAAGAAGCTTGAATGCCACATTAGGAAATTTAGACCTGTGAGCTGCATTTTCTCTATGTGCCTCTCTAGATTCAGTCTCAACTCTACTGCGATAGATTAATTACAAAAACGATCATCAGAGCACCTGGGTGACTCAGTTGGTTAAGCTACTGCCGTGGGCTCAGTCATGATCTTGGAGTTCCAGGATCAAGTCCTACATCAGGCTCCTAGCTCAGCAGGAATCTGCTTCTCCTTCTGACCATCTCCCCTCTCATGCTCT
Source organism: Mustela nigripes (assembly GCF_022355385.1). Classification (NCBI taxonomy): domain Eukaryota; kingdom Metazoa; phylum Chordata; class Mammalia; order Carnivora; family Mustelidae; genus Mustela; species Mustela nigripes. Next base: position 103,607,184 of record NC_081558.1, read on the forward strand.
CTCTCTCAAGTAAATAAAATCTATTTTAAAAAAAGACCATCAATCACCCCTTTCCTTGTATCCATGCCCTCTTGCCATGTACCCTTTGCCACTATTCTTCTCTGATCCTGAGCTAAGCCCGTGGGATGTTAGCAGTTATATAAGCAGAGGCTTGAAAAGTGACTGGACCTTGGGGCTTGTCCCCTTCTTAGAATCCCACCACCAAGCAGCTGAACATGCCAATGGCCAAGAGGAAGAACATGTGGAACACGACACACGAGAGGACACTGCCCACAAACATGTGGGTGAGCCCCAGCAGAGATCAGCAGTACTCCTCAGTTGCACACAGGCCAAATGGCCAGCCCACAGGATTGTGAGCTAAATAAATGATTGCTGTTTCAAGCTTCTAAGCACCAGGGTGCTTTGTCACGTGGCAAAAGCCAACTGCTACAGGAACAAGGCCAGAGTCGAGGGATCCAGGTTTGGAGGTCCTGAGGTATGAAGAGCATATTTTGCGTGTGGGAGAAATGTGAATAATTGTGGCTGGAGCCCAAGATACGACAGGTTGCAAAAAATATCCAGACCTTCTCTGCTCCCCTCAAGAAGTAGACTTTATTTTTCTCTCCCTTGAATGAGGATGGCCATGTGACTCGTTCTGGCCAAAGGTCCAGGAACAAATGCAATGGAAGCAGAGGGCTGAAGAGAGCCAGCGCTTGGAGGTTTGTCTGCTTGCTTCTCCTGGAGCCCTTGACTGCGTTGTGCATAAGCCGAAGCTAGCCCCCTTGTAGGCAAGAGATCTATGTGGAAAGAGGCCATGTCTTTCTAACCAGCTCACACAAGGCCATCCTAACTAGCCAATCCTGGTCAACCCACCAAGTTATGGCAGACACATGAGTGAGCCTAGCTGAGTCAGCCAAGTTAGGCACAGATCAGACCAGAAGAACTGCCCAACTGAGCCCAACTTACATTGTAAATTGCTAAGCTACAAACTCAAGACCTCGATTATTGGTCATTGCCTTCAGGCGCTTATTTTGGAGTGGTTTGTAACAGTTCCCTGACCCAACCCGCCCGTTCTGGTGCCAGGAGGCTGATGCGTATGGGCTGCCTCAGTGAGTTCCTATGCTCTCTGCCTTCCGCCTGGAGATTGAGATGGAGGCTTTTGTCCTCCTGGCTCCTGCCCTACTGGGCCATATGGTTTGGCCATAGACCCCATCAGCCTGCCCTATGGCCACAGCTCACTTTTGCTGCTTCCTGTGTTTTTCCAGCCTGGGTTGGGCAGCGTGGAGCTAACATCTCCCTGATGCTGCCAGCCCAAGGCTTCTTCAACCTTCCTCAACCCTGCCCACACCTTCATCTTTGCCCCATGACCCACTGAGTGGCCACCTATTTCTTGAAAGGACCCTTACTTTCACACTTTGTTCTGTGAACAGGTAAGATCTTCTTACATTTAAGCAAACGGGTACATCCAATTTAGGGAGAGCAGGACAGATCTCCTGCTCTCAAGGGTCCTGCTCTGAACCTCCCACAAAAGCTGCTTTTGGCTTAGACATTTGGACAGTCATGCTGCCAGACAGGATTGCCAAGGAGCAACTTTCCTAGGAGCCCGTCCGGAGCATTGCTTTCTGCAAAGAATAGTCATGGCCCCTTTCCCGACCAACTCTCTAAGTTAAGAATGAGAAATGAGCCCTTCCGGTGCCCCCTGGCACCTTTCCTCCTCAGGAGAGAATTTCTCTTGAGCACTTTTAATCAAGCCTTGGACTGTTTAAAACAAATCAGAGTCACTTTGCCTGAGGCCTTTGGTTAGCAGAAACACGGCCCTGCCCCCATTTTTTCTGAACCACTACCCAGGCAGTTGGGGGCCCTGTGACAGAGCCCCCACCAGTGTGAGGCTCTTTTTGTATCGTTAACAATAGTAATAATTGATAATGATGAAGTGGAGGGGGTGGATGGCCAGGAAGCTGAGGACCCACCTCTGCTACCACCATTCTCTGATGGAGAAGCATTTGCACCTCTGCTGTCAAGTTTAGATGGGAAGCTTTCTAATGTATATTGGCGTGTGACAAGAGTGGTGTGAGTAGGGGTGATGTGTATTTCTCAAATAGAAGGGTAGGGTGGGGAAGGACCTGTGTCCTTTCAGTGGTGAGAAGGGTTCAATTGTAGGGAAACATGAAGCACGGTACAGGTCAGCTTGCACGCCATTCCCACCATGCTTCTGCACTGGGGAAGCCACCCTTCTTCTCTTAGCGGAGCAGTACTGATTGCTTGCAGACAGAAGGCACTGGCATTCCACTCCTGAGGCTGTCAAATTTGGAAGACATCAGGTGGGGGCTTTGGGAAACTGGGGCTTGATTAGTTATGAAGAGACAAGTGACAAGATCCAGAGAGGGACAAAAGGATTTGGTGACATTTGAGGGGAGATTTTGAGGGATACCTGTCTGTATTCACCTTTTAGGCACAACAGTTCTTCATTGTATGGGACTGTCCTGTGCGCATCACAGAATGGTTAATGTCCCTGACCCCAGCCCATGGGGTGCTCATAATACCTCCAGTCTGTGAAACAACCAAACATGCCTCCTTCCTCTTCCACCAATCCTGGGTTCAGGTGAAAGGGCAAGATGGCTGCTAGTTGGAAAGCACTACCAGGGACGGGGCCACAGGGAGTGAGGGAGAGGGCAGAGAGGGAAGGGCAACTTCTAAAAGCCTGGGGCATATCCAGGGACAGCAGGAGCTCTCCCCGTCTCTCTGACTCAAATGCACAAGACACAGGAGCAGGACCCTGAACTCAAGAGACCAGAGGAGGTGAGGCATTGAGGCAAGAGGCAGGATAAGTACGGGTAGAGGAAGCCTTCAGTCCTCCCTGACCCGTGGCAGCCAGTGGCCTCCATGGTTATGGCACCATGTCCTCATCAGGACAGTGAGGATCATCCCTCTGAAGGTGAAAGCCGGGCTGGAGTGAAGAAGGTAAGCTCCATCTCTTCAACTTTCCCTATCTTGTAAGACACGGTCTGGAGGCCAGAGGAAAGGAAGAAGCTGGCCACAAGGCTACAGGTGTAATCAGCTCAGACTAATTCCTGCTTCCCTCTGTCAGGAATGACCCTCCCCCCAGGTCTTGCATGGCTGGCTCCTTCTCTTAATTCAGGTCTTTGCTAAACAAGACCTCGCATCCCAACCCCAGCACTCACTATCCTTTCTCCTAGCTCTTTTCTTCAAAGAACTTCTCAGCATCTTAGATTAGATTATCTATTCACTTCCTTACATGAGCTTTCACGAAGGTGGGTTCACTGGAGCAGTAAATTGGTCTGTCTCTTTCACTGTTACATCCCTAGCGCTGGGCACATGATAGGTACTCAGTAAATATTTGTTGAATAAACTAATAGAACACTGGGCGCTGTGCTAAGGAATTTGCATGCATTGTCTCATAGACTCTCTAAGGTAAACACTATATTTTCCCCATGTTTTGCAGAACCCAAGACTTAAGGGGAGAGTGTAAATAGCCTGCTTGAAGAAAAATGGTGGGAAGGTCTTGCAAGCTGGGCTATGTTGTGGTTAATTCCTCTGTGTGTACCTGAAATCAAATGCTTCCTCACCACTGCAAGGATAAATGTCTGTACAAGCCCTACCCATCTAGATAAGAAATACCTATCACCGCTACTACAGAGGCGTATGGCTATTTACAAAGTGGTACAGTAAGGATTTGATTGACTCCAGGACCCAGAGTCTGGCAGGAAAATAAGCAGAAATACAAATTATCACATTTTATAGGAGCAAAGGCTAAGTGGGCATTGAGGCAAGAGGCAGGATAAGTACGGGTAGGGGAAGCCTTCAGTCTTCCCTGACCCATGGCAGCCAGTAGCTAAGGGGGACGGCTGCATGCAGGACTGTGGGATTCTAGAGAAGGGGAGGCAATCACTCCCAGCTGGAAGTAGGAATGGGTCAGAGGAGAAGGCTGCATTGGCTGAGCCTGGAAGTGTTTCGGTGTGTGGAAACAGAGCAGAGAAAGGGGATGTGGGCCAGAACCTGCAGAAGCGTATCAGCTCTCCAGGGACTGGTGGCTCTGGAGTGAAGGATCCACCCATGGGGTGGTGGGAAATGGCATTGGACAGGAGGCCGGGGACCACTGCATGGAGAATACTGAACCAGAATGAGGGTTTTTATATGTTTTATGAAGCAGTGGGAGCTCCTTCAGTAACAATCCTGGCAGATAAGTCAACAAGATCTATGTTCCACCAAAAGCCTTCAATGCTTCCATTTTTGCAGGAAATCTCCAGTGGGAGACCAGATGAGGAAGCGGGACTGCTAGAATGTCCTGGAGGGGCTCCCTGAAAGGAAGATGTGCCTGGGAAAATCAGGGGTTATTTCTTGGGCATCCATGCTCCTATCTCAGATCATTTCCCTCAGAGTAGACAACAGCTTCAGGCAGAAGCTGGAGAGATCGTGGTCTGATTTTTTCAAAAATACTATTTGGGATTCAGTCTGGCCCCAACCACATTTCCAGCCTCACCTCCACAGTACGATCCTTACATCGTGTGATTGTGCACCTGCTGGGGTCTTCCACTCCGGGACACTTGGCAACCACCTGCCCCACAATCTATGGCTGCCCCACAATCATGACAGTGACATTGGTCAGTCACCTTTGCATGTTCTCTTGGTTAGAAGCCAGCAAGTCCTGCCCACAGTCAAGGGAAGGGGATCATGCAAGGGCAAGAACATAAGAGGAGGGGTCATGGGCCCCTTTTAGCATCTCTCTGCCACACCTGCCTTTCTCGCAACCTCCCTGTCTACTCTACAAGCCTGAGCCTAAACACGATTTTGTGAAATCTTCCTTTATCTATCCCAAGCCAAACTCTCTCTTTTCTGAGTTCCCACAGGGTGTTGCTTGAATGGTTTCTTGGTGTCTCATACATTCATTCTGGTAATTGACAAATATATTTTGAATATCTACTATCCGCGTGATGCTAAAGGTAATGCAGTGTAATGATTAAGGCTGAACGTTCTGGAACCAGAAGCTCTCTGTCCGAATCCTGTGTCCTCTACTTCATGCCGGTCTCATCTGCAAACAACATTACCAGGTACAAAGAGTTGTGAGTCAGGTTTAAATGAAATCACACATGTAAGAAGCCTGACACTGAGGTGGGCTCATACTAAGAAATAAGTGATGATTAAATCTTAAGGTAGGTGCTGGGGAAGCAAAAGTGATTCCGTGGGATGTGGTCCTGCCTTCCCAGCATGAAGCCTGATTTTTTTCACGAGTGTTTTTGTGTGTGCTTCACCTCCTAGCCTCATCTCAGGGCACATCCCAGCCTCTCTGTCACCTCAACACCACTTAGCATAAGGTCTAGAACATTCGAAGCTTCGGTGTCTAGGTCTCTAACCAATGCCCACTGGCAGCCCATTATGGTCAATACAGCCAGTCCGTCTGACGCCGGTCCTCACTTCCCCACAGAACATCCACATCTTCATCTGTCCACCTACATCTGTCATGTGCCGTGTGCTCAGATGGGAAATTATGGAATTGGTGAGAAATCACAGTTGACTGGGCGTTCCACCTCCCTCCTCCCCTGCTTGTCACTTGGCAAATGCAAGTTACTAGCGTGTCCCGTGGATGAATTTCCCAGGGCGGGAACTCAGGGAGCCAGTGTTGGGAGTGGATGGAGGGGCAGAGGGTGGAGGGCACTGGCTGGGTGGGGAACAGAGCCAGAGCCCCTGAAGCCACATAGTGGATGTTTTATTATTTGCTTGCCCAGAATCTAACCTCTCCTTCCCTAATCTGCAAGAATCCTTGCTGTGTGAGTTTTGCTGGGAAGCAGGGCTCTGTCCCACACAGAGAAAGTCAAAGGCCCAGCCATTGTCATAGCCCCCTTCCGTGTCCTGTCATTCAGGGCCTGGAGGTTGAGGCAGATTTTGGCTGTGGGCTGTCGGCTTTGGTTAGTTCAGGGTAACACTGGCTATCTCAGGCTATCTCTGGAGTCCTAGACACGTAAGACAGACCAGCCCATCAAGCATCTTTCTAGCCCATTTCAGCGTCTGAGATGCCTGCCTGTCTTGGGGCTGGGAAGGACGTGGTTCAGAGATGAATCAAAGAGGGTGTGTCCTCTGCAAATAGCAGTCTCAGCTCATGCTCTGCTGTCCAGTTTCTTCTTCCTTCCTTCCTTCCTTCCCTCCTTCCTCTCTCTCTCTCTCTCTTCCTTCTTTTTTGCAGGGAAGCTGAAGGAGAGAGTAAAACTGCAATTAGCTCCGGCATTTGCTGTCTGAGCCTGCACCCAGCTCATCAGGACGGAGCCCACAGCATTCACATGCCAAATGTGTCACCAGGGGCTAATTGTAGCCTCAGAGACGGGGAGTGGGAGAGCAAAATTGGGCCATAGGAAAGTCAGAAAAGCAGGTGTGTGTGTGTGTGGTTTGTTTTTTAAGCTGCTACTTATAAAAATTAGGATTTTCAAACTGGAAAGAACCCTAGAAATAGAATCACAGAGTTGGACTCAACCTTGGGAGTTTTCTAATCAGAAATTCATGCTGTGGCAGGCTGTGTGCTCTGCCCACCCAGGAGCTCCCACTTCTTCCTGGCTCTCAGCACCCCAGTCTGGTCAGGTACCAGGCACCCCTGGCTTCATGGGTGCTCCCCATGCATACCAGCTTATTAAGCGAATTCTTGTCTTTTTGCCAGTGACTGGTTAAGGTGCACCAGTGTGACTCCATGATGGGTGTAGCCCACGACATGGAAAGGGAAACCTGTGAAGGCTCCTGGGAAGATTTCCTCCATTTGTGAAACAGATTCAATACTTGCTCCTGCCCGTATTCAGTATTTGTATGAGGACTGTCACTGGCAACTGTGGCAGCCTCTTGGAGCATGAGGGAAACCCAGGAGAATTCCAGAGAAGCTGTCCCAGAGCCCTGTCATCTACCAGCAGATTTGCCCCGTCTATTCTATTATGTTAGATAACAGGACACCGTATTATGATAGATAACAAATTACTGTTTAAGCGACTTTTAATTTGTGATTCCTAATTTGTTAACATTCCTTAAAGTTGGTTGCCCAGAACTGAGCCTAACACTCCAGGGTGGTCTTCACAGTGTGAATGGAAACTATCTCCACCCACGCAGCTTACAGTCTACATGATTTATTCTACTATCCTCATCAACATAACTCTGAACCATGATAGCAAGTTCTTGCCCAGCAAGATAAAAGTTGCAAATACTGTTACTGTTTACATCGAGAACTTCCCAAGGGACTTATCAGATCTTTAATAGAAAGCACCAAAAGACAGTTTCCACCCCAATACTCTCTGAGCCTTTGCCACAAGTCCTTGCCTTACTGGGTCTCCCAGTCCTAAACTATTAGGTCATGAGCTCCACCCAACCCTACCCAAGCACTGCCTTCCCCAGATGGAAGGCTCATCTTAAACCAGACTTCAGAATCCCAGAAAGTACCTTTGTCATTCTCTCTCCTGGACCTCCTAAGACTGTTGAAGTAGCAGTAAGAACCGATTCAGTTTTTTCCTATCAGCAGGGTTGCTTTGGTGATTCCTTGGGGAGCCAGTGTTGGATACCGGCAAACAACAGACAAAGAAGCACCTTCCCGACTCATTTGCTGAGAGGTATCACCTTCCAGCCCTCTAACTTCCCAGGTATCCTCATCATGGACTGTGAGGAGGTTGTTCTTCTCGGGAGTTCCAAAGGACCCTGGGCCATGTCTTTCCATGTTCTTCCATCTTCTTGCAACTGGGTTTTTTCCCTCTGGAACTTGAGAAGGAGGAAGCTTTACATTCCATGGGTACCTATCACCCACTGCCTGTCTCATTTCACTCAATCACTATTTACCCCCCACCCCGTATACAGATAAATTAATCTAGAAATCTCAGTAGCCACAAAGTCAGAGAGATAGTGTTCCTTAGTCTCAGTGGCCTCCCTTTCCCTGTTCATGTTCTTTTTTTTTTTTTTTTTTTTTAAAGATTTTATTTATTTATTTGACAGAGAGAGATCACAAGTAGGCAGAGAGGCAGGCAGAGAGAGAGAGAGAGGAGGAAGCAGGCTCCCTGCTGAGCAGAGAGCCCGATGCGGGGCTCGATCCCAGGACCCTGAGATCATGACCTGAGCCGAAGGCAGCGGCTTAACCCACTGAGCCACCCAGGCGCCCCACCCCTGTTCATGTTCTTTCAGCATTTTCTCACTCAATTTTGAGCTTTAACAAGTCTGCTTCCAAAATGGTCACACTCCGTTTTTTAAAACACCTTTAATTGCCTTTTCTTTTTTCTTGGGGAAATTTCAGGCTATACTTTCAGCAGCAGTCCATGTTCCATTGGATTAGCTGTGGAACAATTATTTTTATAAATGAGTATGTCTAGGAAATGGATTCCAAAGGCCTCCTGTCTGGCATATGACCTTGAGCAAATCCCTCCCCTTTGCCAGCCCAGGTTCCTCTTCTGTCAAGGAGGGCCTGGGATGAATGGTCTCCAAGGGCCAGAAAGGTTCTTGAGATCCTGCAGTTCTTTGAGTCTATGCCTAAAGGAGAAGGCATTTGGAGGAAAATTTTATGTTGTTATTTTACATTATAAAAACGAAACAGACTTGTAAAACAAAAATGTGGAAAACCTAAAATGTGGGTGTTTCTTCCTTCTCCCATCAATCCCCCTGGAGAGAACATTTCGGGGGCAGTTTTTGGCAAGTGCACTCAGTGCACGGTTTTTGATGATATTGACCCCAGTGATCCCCAATTCACTGGGACATCTAAGGGCTATTCTGAGAAGGAACTGTGTGTGTTCTTACAGTTTCTCTTTTCCCTGGAGGAAAATTGCAGAATTTTTCATGTTGTTTAAAAGTTGCATGGCTCTGCTGCCTGTGACCTAACGTATGTCTTTGTCAGAAAATAGAACACAGAATCCTGGCCTTAACTCAAGACTCAGATTTGCAAGGACCAAGACTTTGGGAGAGCCAGTGACCAGAGCATTGCCAGTCTCACGGTAACCATGGGTGGAGACCAGAGCCTAGGGCAATAAGATTGACCTCCGCCCTTCCATTGCCCCACAAACATGAACATCATCTTCCTTTGTTAATCAATTAGACTCTGAAGCAGAGAACTAAGTTGATAAAAATTGCTGGAGAATAACATAGAGGTGCATTTTTTAGAATTAAAATTCAGTTAGCCAACATATTGTACGTTATTGGTTTTAGATACAGAGTTCAGTAATTCAGTTGCATATAACACACAGTGCTCATCACATCACATGCCCTCCTTAATGCCCATCACCCAGTTACCCCATCCCCCACCAACCTCCCCTCCAGCAACCTTCAGTTTGCTTCCTATAGCTTAAAGTCTCTCATGGTTTATCTCCCTCTCTGGTTTCTTCACATTCAGTTTTCCCTCACTTCTTGGTCCTCTGCACTGCTTGTTATATTCCACATATAAGTGAAACCATAAAATTATCTCTCTTTGACTGATTTCCCTCAGCATAATACCCTCCAGTTCTATCCACGTAAATGTAAATGGTAAGATTTCATCCTTTATGATAGCTGATACATTCTATTATGTGTGTGTGAGTGTGAGTGTGTGCATGTGTGTGCGTGTGTGTGTGTGTGTGTACACTGCACCTTCTTTATCCATTCATCTGTTGATGGACATCTGGGCTCTTTCCACAGTTTGGCTATTGTGGACATTGCTGCTATAAATATTGGGGTGCAGGGGCCCCTTCGGATCACTACATTTTTATCTTTTGGGTGAATATTATCCACCATCCTGGGGAAGCAACCCATTAGGGAGGAAAGGATTGAGGGCACTGACTATAATTCTCAACCACCTGTTTGGCCCCTTTGCATGCACTCCACACCTGCCTCAAGGAGGGTCAGATCCAAGGGAGGAGGAAGAGTGAATAGAACTCAGTGTGGCCTCAGGAGGGAGATCGGACACAGCCTTATGGGTATGGGTGTGAGAGGTGGCTCAATGCTCAAGAAGGGCCAGGTGCCGGGAGAGCCATGCAAGGGAGGGAGATAAACTGGGCTGTTCAGAAGGCAGAGGTGGGGGAGGAAGGCCGATCACCAAGACACTCGGGGGAGGCTGAAGAGGGAGATTCAATGAGCAACTGTTGGCTGAAACTGGCCCACGGTGGTATGCAAACTGCCCCACACCAACAGCCTAGGTTTCAATCCCCAGAGGGGCCTGGGGCCTGGAGAAGCTCATTAGGGGTTAAAGGAGCAGAGGGCATAAAAACCCCCAAGATGTTCAGATACTTGCCATAATACCATTAGCTTGTTTGTTCGTCCATTCACTTGGTAGATGTTTATTGAGTCTTTTTATGTGCCAGACCCTGGGATAAAATGATAAATAAGAGAGATGCAGTTTTCAATCTTATGAAAGCTTCAGTTTAGTGAGGGAGGCAGACATTAAGTCAACTTCAAGGTGAATGTCCAGGCAGACATGTGGGGATCTGAATGTAAACAGGCTCAGAAAGTGACCAGCACCCCAGGGCAGAAAGAGCAGGTGCTTTCAAAGAAGTAAACCATGTGGAACGGGGTTGAGGAAGGTTGTTGGCATAATCCTGGGAAGAAACAATGGTCCTAGGGTGGAGCGTAGCTTCTAGAAGAGTCTAGCAGGTACATCTAGCTGTGTTGGTGTTGGATTGGTCATGTCAGGGATGGAGAGGGGAGAGTCATGGGTGAACCCTAGGTTTATGGCTTCAAGTTGGGTGAAGTTGGGGTGGAAGTGTTGAGCTCCACGCCACACGGTCTCAGCAGCTCGAACCACATGGTCACATGACCTCTGATTCAGGACGAAAGTGTTTCCTCTCTACAAAGCCACGAGGAGCGGGCTTGCAGTCTCTCTACTCCCCTTGAGGATTAATTCATTCTCAATATTTTCTTCTCGACAATGAGTTGGAATAACCAAAAATTAGGAGTTGGAATTTGGAAGGGGAGACTTCGGAGCACTTCCTTAAAAAGAAGGTGGGGAGAAATTGATGGGAAGCAGTGACAAGAAGTAGGAAAGTTCAAGGAATTTGAACAATCTCATGGAAAAATCCATTTTTTCCCTGATCCTACCTGGAAATGGATATTCTATGTGCTCGGTTTCTTCATCTGTCAAAGAAGGCAGTCATCTCACAGGATGGTGGAGAGAAAGAAACTATGCAAGTCATGGTATACAGCACCATCCTGAAGCACAGCAGGAACTCGATAAACATTAGCTTCCATCCCTTACCCTTGACTTCAACCAGCAGCTGTGGAATGGAGGATACTGTGGACTGCCCTGGCTTCCCATGAGATTAAGTAAAGCAAGTACACCGAAGCCATTGACAACCTGCACAGTATTACACAAACAGGTATAATTGCCAAAGAGATGGTGGTGATTTGTGATAACAAATATAATGAAATGTGACCTGCAGGATCAGTAGACTTGTAAATAGCAGAGAGAGCCTGGAGCCCCCGTAGCTACTGTCTTCCCTAGGCAACAAATACGAGTGGGAGCTGCAGAGCTGGCTAGGGGAGAGCTTGGGATGTGGTCAGAGGGATTTGGAATCAAATCTTGTTTCTGCCACTGCCAGCTGTAGGACCTTATGAAACGATGTCACCTCCCTGAGTCTTATCCCTTTATGTGAACAATACAGATAACGCTGTCTGCCTGAGGGTTGTCACTGGCAAGCAAGTGAACACGTAGAGCTCCTGGCAAACACCAGCTGGAAGACCACAGTGCCAGCTGCAGGTAAAGGGGTAGGGAACCTGACTGCAGTGCCTCAGCTTCCTTTGTGAGAAGCGGATGATAATTTGTATCTGCATCCCAGTGTTTGATGATCAAATCACACAATGTGTAAAAAGTATGTAGAACAATACCTAATCTTGTCAATGTTAATTATTGCCAAAATAGTTACTCTACTCCTACTCCAGGCCTCCTCTGACTATTGCCTGTGGCACTTACCTGTGCGAAGGAGACTCCTTTAGCATAGTAAGGGACTGGATTCCAGAATTTTGTGCTGTCTCCCATCTCTATAGAAAGCGGCCTGGAAGGAGCCTTCAGCTGATTGGATGATTCTTTTACAATTCTAAGTTCTATCATTCTACTGGAGGTGGTAGGGATAGCACATGGATTAGTTGGGGTTCCACAGAGCCAATAGGAGACACACATACACATACATGGATAGATAGGTACAGATACACAGAGATGATAGATAGACCGATAGATAGACAGATAGATAATAAACAAATGATACAGATAGATGGTTGATAGATAGAGGATAGATAGATAGATAGATAGATAGATGATAGAGAGATAAGAAGATTTTGAAGAGTGGGCTCATGTGGTTTTGGAGGCTTTGTAAGTCTCAGATCTGCAGGGTAGGCCAGCAGGCTGAAGACCCAGGAAAGAGTTGCGGTTTTAGTCCAAAGGCAGTCTGCTGGCAGAGTTCCTTCTTGCTCAGGGGAAGCCAGTCATTGTGTTAGTCAGGCCTTCCTTCAGCTGATTGGATGAGGCCCACCCACATTATGGAGGGCAACCTGCTAGACTCAAAGCCCACTGGATTTAAATGTTAGTCTCATCCAAAAAACACCTTCACAGGAAACATCCAAAATAATGTTTGACTAAGTATCTGGCCACTATGGCCCAGCCAAGTGGGCCATCATAGGTACTTTCTTCTACTTTTCTTCTTTATTAGATATTCTGGATTCAGACTAAGGCTTTGAAAGAAATGGAAGCATCCTTAATTTCCCATGGACCCATAATGCTCGCTTACCTCCTTGAGATGACTTAGTGTCAGACTAGAAATCAGTGATTCCAACTGGAGATGGAGAAGCAGAACCAGAGAGGGGTAGTAATTTACCCAGGCCACCCAACAAAGCCAAACCTATATCCTGGGGCTCCCAGCCAGCTCCATGTTCTCAGAGTGGATGCTGCATTCACTCCCATTACCCCTGTAAAGGCTGCGAAGAGATTCTTTGGTGTATAAAGAGACCTCTGTTTACTCACTACCACATCTCTGTAATATCAGCTATTTCTAAAGGGAATTGTCCAGCCTTTTATTTATAGTATATTCTTTTTTCCCCCAAAACTCATTGTCTTCTGCTGAGTTGAACTGGATTGGGAAGATCAATGACATTAACTTGCACTGAGGAGAAGTTAGTGATTCCCCCCTTTGGAAATGATAAGCCTTCCTGAAGCTTATAATCAGATAAGCTATTTTATCTTTTCTGCTGAAGGCTTCTCAGAAGAATCACAGAGTCCTGGAGCAGTAAGGAGCTTCTAGAAGGGTTTTATCCAGTTCCTTCACTTGGCAAATGAAGAAACAAAGGACCAGGGTAAGAAAGTCAGTCCCAGACAGTAAGAAACAGCTAATCAGCTGCCCTACCACTGTTCTCTTCTTTTATTTGGACCTTGGTCTTAGGAAGGAGGAGTCTGGGGCTGGCTCATGGAGAGGAGAGATAGAAAGGAAGGCTCCAATGGAAGTCACTCCTATGGTATAGGTGAGACGTGATGGGGCCTAGGGGCAGTTGCAGGGTGGATGGGGAAAATGAAGGCTAAACAGTATATACAAAGACAATTCCAAAAGACAACTGATGTGGCACAGTGACTGATTAGATGTGTGAGTCAGGAGAAGGACAGACTTTGGAGTTCCTGGCTCGAATACCGTGTAAATAGACATTCATCCTGGGTGAATAACCAGAACCAGGAATGGCTTAGAGATGGGAGCTATAGAGGGATAGGCCATGAGCCTTGTACTCATCAGGGGAGTTAGTTATGGGATGACCAGAAGATACTGTTTGGTAGGCAGTGGGATGTGTGGACCTGAAGCTCAGAGCACAGGACAGAACATGAGATGTGGGATTCCACCAGGATGTTCTGGAAGCTGAACCCATGGCAGGGAGGATCTGGCAGAAAGAGCTCCTGGCCAGGCAAAAGCAGAGCCAGAGCATCTCCTGGGTCTGTGTTTGTTCCATGAAGTCATTCTGCCAAAGGATAAGGAATTCCAGAAACCTCCCCAGAGTTTCTGTCCCACATTTGCATAGTCTACACCTCCTTTGACCAACATCTCATATGTCTGTTGATATGATACTGCCTCTCCCTGCCCAAAGAAGCCAATGCCCAAATCAAATTTTCAGGAGTGCCAAGACTGTCTGCTGCTTTCTGTCTTGGTAAAGAGTTTCCTTGGAGTTGGGAGAGCTTGGAAGAGGAGAATACACATGTGACTGGCACCTCTGTCTCTCCACCGCTCAAGGTGCTCCATGCTGAGTACCTGAATTTGCTGAGTTCTCTGACCCCTCCTAACCCAGGCAGGCCCAAAGCCACACAGAAGGGACAGAGCTAAACACTAAGAGGTTAAGTGGTTTTCTCTGGTGCCCTAAGTGCAGCATTCATAACAAATGTCAGTAATTTGTCACCTTGATTTCTCTCCAGCTGCTTGGTAATTCATGTTAAATCCCAAATGAGTATGTGTGCTGCTTCCTGGCAGGTTTCAAAAAAACAGAGGTCAAGAGCAAATGAAAGCATTTCTGGGATTTCTTAGATCAGGTGCCTTAACCTTTTTTAAAAAATTATTTTAAATAACCCACTGTAGAGTTAGCAGAAATTCCATTCAGAAGTACTGTGGCATAGCAGCATGAGTTGACAACACTTCTTCTAAATTATGCATAATTTATTCAGTTCCAACGATAAACCCAACAGGTGACAAGCTAAATTAAACTTCCTGGCACATACACGCAGAGTTAAGAAACAATGGAGTGACAGCAGCCTAATCTTGAGGTGACCCCCTCTGAAGAGGACTAAGAATGTCGGTGGTGAGGATTTTTCCTTACTCTAAATGGGAAAGGGGAATTTGGGGCCCCTGTGTGCCCAGCACTGTGCTAGGAGTTGTCCATATATGATGACATTTGTTCTTCACCACAACCTGTGAGGTGAGTGTCATTATCCTTATTTTACAGATAAGCAAGTGGGAGCTTTCAAGATGATAGTAACTCACCTAAAGCCTCAAGGCCAAGGCTCCAATTCAAAATCCAGAGCTCTTTTCAATAATGTGCTGGAAGAAGCTGTCAGCTATTGTGGTACCTAGTACCTAAAATGGCCCTAATTCACTTATCTCAGTGTTGACACCTTTGTGTACGTGTCTCCAGGCTGAATCCAGGCTTGCCCTGTGTAACCACATGAATGTGGCAGGAGTGATGCTGTGTGACTTCTGAGGCTAGGTCATAGGAAGAATTTCAGCCTCTTGAGCTTTTACAATGTTTGTTCTGGAAACAGTGCAGGGGGTCAGAGCAAGGCCTCCCCAGATGGGCCACTTTGGCATATGGACTATTTTGAGCTGAAGGCAGTTGACACCCAGCAAGCTTGGGAGGTTTTGTCCCTCCCTTAACTACCTAGGAGAATCCAAACTGGGAAGTCTTTCCCAGAATAAGAATTATTACAAGAGATAAATTTTATCTAAAAGGCCCACCCATATGACTAGGTAAACATCTACTACCACACATCTGCTCTCCTTATTGCCCTGGGAGTTTCCCTCCTCCTGTTGAAGCCCCAGGCCCCTAGCTGATTCCTTATCTCACGGTGACATTTGTACCTCATTTTCCCTTTCTGTCTTTGAACCTCTCACGTATGTGGAGTTCCTGTATGTATGAAATTAAATTTTATTTTTTCCTTTAATCTGCCTCATGTTGATTTAATTCTTAGGCAGGAAGAATATTTGAAGGGTAGAGGAAAAGTTTTCTTCCCTAACAGTAATCGGATACCCTGTAAGGGGTCTGATTTCTCCAAGACCAGCAGGTTAGGAGGAAGACCAAGCTAGCCAGATGAAGAGGCTACATGGAGAGAGAGCAAGAACTCAGCCATCCCCCAGGTGTTCAAACCATCCCAGCTGAGGTACAAAATATGTGAGTAAATAAGCACTTTGAATGTTCCCACTCAGTCAAATCTTCAAATGATTCTAGCTCCTCAGGTATCAGCTGAGTGCTACCACATGAGGAACCCCAGGTAAGAACTCACACCAGTCAGAATGGCTAAAATTAACAAGTCAGGAAATGACAGGTGTTAGTGATGATGCAGAGAAAGGAGAACACTCTTACATTGTTGCTGGGAATGCAAGGCTCTGGAAAGCAGTATGGAGGATACTCAAAAAGTTGAGAATAGAGCTACCCTACAAGCCAGCAATTGCACTACTGGGTATTTACAACAAAGATAAAATGTAGTAATTTGAAGTGGCACCTGCATCCCAAAGTTTATAGCAGCAATGTCCACAATAGCCAAACTGTGGAAAGAACCTAGATGTCCATCCACAGATGAATGGATAAAGAAGATGTGGTATACATATAGAATGGAATATTATGCAGCCATCAAAAATGAAATCTTGCCATTTGCAATGACGCAGATGGAACTAGAGGGTATTTTGCTAAGCAAAATAAGTCAATCAGACAAAGACAATTATCATATGATCTCACTGATATGTAGAATTTAAGAAACAAGGCAGAGGATCATAGAGGAAGAAAGGAAAAAAATGAAGCAAGAAAAAAACCAGAGAGGGAGACAAAACATAAGAGAGACTCTAAATCTCAAGAAACAAACTGAGGGTTTCTGGAGGGAAGAGGGATGGACATTGGGAAGGGTAAGTGTTGTGGTGAGTGTTGTGTATTCTGTAAAAAATGGCTGATGAACCATAGACCTATATCCCTGAAACAAATAATACATTATATGTTAATAAAAAGAGAACTACCCAGCTGAGCTCAGTCAACCCTCAGAATCATGGGAAAGAATAATAAATTTTTGTTTTAAATGAGCAAGTTTTGGAGTTGTTTGTTGCACAGTGATAACCAAACCAATTGGGTTTCAGAACAATTTTATCTATAACAGTCATTATGGCCATTTTCATTAATCACTTACTATGTGGCAGACACTGTATAAAGTATTCTTTGTTGATTATTCCTTTTGATTTTCATAAGAACCCTATGAGACAGAGTTTATTATTATTCACTATATCTGCTTTACATAAGAGAGAGGTACAGAAAGGTTAAGTAATAAGCCCAAGGTCACAAAGCCAGTAAGGGGGAAAACCAGGATTCAAACTTCCAACCATCTAACCATATACCTCATGCTACTGCACATGGCTCTGCTCTGTTACTAGATGCAGCTGAGTCAGGGAACTCAGATCTGGGGAATTTGCCTTCAAAAGTCTTCCTTTGCCTAGAGCTCGTTCCGGAAGATTTAGAGCAGTCATCTGGGTTTGTGCTGAGTCTTCTGGGGACAAGCAGCCAGGACTTTGTGAATTCATTCACATGGAGAAACAAATGGTTCTGACCTTTTCTTTTTCAAATGTTTTTCAAGGCAAGTCAGTGCTGTCAGCAGGGTCTAGATTGATGGCATTGGATCCCAAGAAGTAGAACCTCCACCCTGTGTCGCGTCACTTGGTACCTTGGGTCAGATCAGCCAGAGACTCAGCCAGACTTGGAAATGTCACATCGATTGCCTATTCAGAACACAATCTCCCTCCCTTTCCTCCCCACCTCCTTGCTTTTCTTGTCTGTAGGACACTGGGGGCTGCATTCAATGTCCTGTCCTCTCAGAACAAGTGATAGAGAAAGAAGGAATCAATTCACATAAAATTAGAGGGCAGAAATGAGGACAGGAAATAAAGGGGAGGGGTCAAGGACCAGGTCTCTGAGTGCAGACATATGAGCTAACACTACTGGATCCTCCAGGCGAGGCCAGGTGTGGTTAGCAGGTCAGAGACACACAGTCCCATGGACCCCTGCGACATGTCCTTGTGTGGGTAGCTGGGCACAAGGGATTGTGGCTCTGACCACTATGGCAGCCCTTTTTCTGGGCCTCATTATTGGAAACTGTTGATCTCCAGCCTGTGTCTCTGCTTCTCTTCAGGCCTCTCCATGGTGCCTGCCCTCTATATTACACCCCTAACCACAAATGTGTTCTGAAGCAGACACCAAGTGAGGCCCAGGAACAGCACTGGCACTGCTCCCAGGAAGATATGGTAGCCTGGTGGGAATGTCCTCCACATTCCAGCCTCCCAAGAGCTCCCCATCTGCCCCCCCCACCTCTCCATCCCCATGTGGGTTCTGCCCTATTCACCTGAAATCTTCTACCCGCACATCTTTCCTCACAGCTGAGGAAGTCTCTTCACCACACCCACTGTCATTACGTCTCCCAAACATCAGTCCTTGGAGCCAACATTTACCCTTTATCCCTATACCCAAATACCATATGCACTATTAGCTATTTACTAGCTTTCTTTATTTTTTAATTTTATTTATTTTTTAAATTTCTTTTCAGTGTTCCAGAATTCTTTGTTTATGCACCACACCCAGTGCTCCATGCAATACGTGGCCTCCACAATACCCACCACCAGGCTCACCCAACCTCCCACGCCCTGCCCCTCCAAAACCCTTAGATTATTTTTCAGAGTCCACACTCTCTCTACTAGCTTTCTTTAAATTGGCTTTTCCTTTATACTTAAATCAATTTATTTTGAAAGTGAAAACATAGGATTAAAAAAAAACACAACAGAATCGCTTGCCATAAATAGAAAATACCAGAACAAATGAATGCGGTAAAAAACCAAAGTGTCATCACATTTTATTTAAATATTATTTTCTGCCAAACTCTAGGCTTGAGACATGTCCTATATTTACTAGAAGGAATGTTGCTCTGTTACAAATACACCAATGGAGACTCTTAATAATACAAACTAAAAAAACAAAAGCAAAAACAAAAAACAAAACAGAATGAAAAAGGGCAAAATCTTCATGCTATGCAATTTGATACTGTTCAGTGCTGTGTTTGGATCCACCCAAAACCATTTCTTGTCCCACCTTTGGCCCATATTTCATACTGTGATAGTCACTGAGCCAGTCAATTGTGATGTATCTTTAAAGACCAGCTCAAAGGGTTCACTGTCTCCCAAAGTCTTTCCTTACCATTCCTGCCTCTATCTTTCCTTTCTTTCTTTAAATATTTGTAGGAACAGATACAATTTTATAGTGAGCAGGTACCATTTATTATGACATTTATTTTAATCTTTTATTCTGGAGCTCTGTGTCTTCTTTTTCCCAGGTCTCATACTCCTAGAAGGCAAGAACTGTAAACTCTTTTTTTTTTTTTTTTTGGTGTACAGTTGTGAAGGGAGAGGGGTGGGGATTTCACACGATATCTTTCCTGCTGCAGAACACAAAGGTGATGCTTGAGTTACCCTGATGAATTAAATGGAATTCCTTGTTCTGCTATTTATAATCATGTTGCTCTTAAGTGGGTTTCATACCATCATATCATCTAACATGTACAAAAATAACAAAATAATGCCCCAGGTCAGTGTGTTTATTTCACGCAACATGCAACACAACACAACTCTGGCGTAACAAAAAGAATCAGCAGAATCACCTCCATTTTGTATGAAGGCGGTGCTGTCCAACATTACAGTCACATACGTCAGAGAGGGAAAGCATTTGAGATTTATAACAGACTAAATTTCTCTTACTCATCCATTCAACCAAACTTGACAGAACACCTACCACAGCAAACACTAGCAAACTCTAGAGGAATAAAGAGGAAGAATAAGTTGTTTCTGATTTGGAGACACTCATAATTTAGAAAGAGAGATGACATGAAACCCGATCATTATAGCTCAAAGCAAATGTAATAATGCAGGTAGCCACATAGAGCTACGGGAGCCAGCACAAAGATTTGGTTCTGACTAGGAGCCCTGGAAAAGGTTACACAAAAGAGATGACCTTTGAATTAAGCTTTGAAAATAGCCAGACTTGTCAGATAAAGGGCATCGTGGGCTAAGGAATGAGCAGGAGCAGAGGCTTGGCGGCTTGCATCTGTTTTAGAAGTGGTCAGTGGCTGCAGGGGGTTTTAGCAGAGAATATCTGGAGGAATGGACAGGAGCTAGAACTGGAATGAGAAGAAGGGGCCCATTTGGGAAGGGCTTTCTGTGCCTGGCAGTGGGGAATTGTTGAAGGTCTTTAAAAAGGAGTGTGTAACAAAGATGGTTAGTTGTCTGCTGCGATTACTTATTATCTCCTTCCTTCCTTTTTACAGAATCCTGCTGTTTAGCTGGGACTATGAATTTCCAAAACCAAAGGCTATATTCCTCAGCTTCCCATGCAATTAGAGGCAGCCATATGAATAAGTTTTGACAAAGAGATATAAGCCGAGCACTGTGCAGAACTTATAGAAAGGCCATTTAAAAGGAGGTAAGTTAGCTAGATGAGTTCTGATTTTCCCTTCCGCATTTCCTCTTCTTTTGGTTTACAACTTGGACATGATAGTTGGAGTTCCAGCAACCCTTTTGGACTACAAAGTCACCTTGATAATGAAAGCCAGAACCAAAAATGACAGTGTAGAAGAAGCAGCTACCAATTCTGTGTGTCGTCTTTTTTTATGGAAATGATCTTTTATGGTATTTAAGTAAATGTCATTTGGGAAGCTTTATAATATCCAGCCAAACCGTATCTTGATAAATATCGAGAGTCATGGTCTGTCTGATTTAAAGACCATGTCTGACAACTCCAATATCTGGATATGCTTTGGATCTGCTTATGTCGATTTTTTTCCTCTTGGTTTTCAGTCATTTGATCCTGCCTCCTGGTATCCTCGGCAATTTTCCTCAGTTGCACTAGCCACATTTTACATGTTCATTGGCTAAATATGGCTATCAGCTACTGTATTGACCACTGCATATTATAGAATATTTCCATCATTGCAGAAAATAGACATTGTGGGTATAGAGATTATCTGATGCTCTGAAGGATATTATTTTCCTCTAGAGGAAACTTTCATTTCTGATCAGCAGTTAGGCTAGGCATTCCTTTGCTATGGAAGATCTTCCACTCCAACTTAGATCTTTCTGGCCCTATGAGATTGTTGAATGCTCTGCTCAGCTTCTCAAACTCCAAACTGCTACTTACAAATGGGCAAATACCTCAAGAAAGGCTATGTGCCAGGTTTACCCCTTTGTACTTCCCTTCTTTGCAGAAACTTGGCCCTTCACGTTTTTGGCCTTGGTAGCTCTCCAATGATTTCAAGTGGACTTTGAAAAAACAATATATTTTATCTAATTTCCAGTTAATGCTGGCAGAAAGTTTGGTCTGATACAAGCCAGTCTGCCCTAGCCGGAAGCAAAAATCACATCTCTGTTTTAGCCACATGGATCTGGACACAGTGAAGAGAAAGTCTGATAGGATACTCTAGACAAGAGGCAGTGAAGGTTTGATCTAAGAACAAGCAGAGTGAGAAGGGACAAAATTGAGAAATATGGGTGATTTTGGAAAATAGAGTTAGCTGGAATCTGTCTTGGATTCAATGTGGAGTATGAGGGAGGGAGAGGAAAGGAAGAATTCAAGAATGACTTCAGGTCATGGCTCTCAGATCTCTTAAGCAACAGATTGGATGCATTCTTCTAAGGAGGCTTAAAGGAGTTGGGCCTGGGGCAGGGGGAAAATTCTTTCTGGTGGCTCTGAAGGTGGCCACACCAAGTGTGCTGCATGCAATTCCCTCTGCCAGTGATCCTGGGGGTACAACCTGTGATATCTGGTGGTAGCAGTACCTTCCCCAAGTTACTTCAGGAGCATGGTCTTAGGGCGATTCTGGCTGCTTTTCTTCCCCCTCCACCCCTGCCCTTCCCCTTGCTCCTCCTCTTCTTTTCCCTTTTCTCCTCTTTCTTTTCTTTCTCCTTCTCCTCTCCTTCTTCTCCTCCACCTCCTCCTACTACTTCTTCTCCCCCTCCTCATCTTCCTCCTTCTCTTCCTTCTTCTTTCTCCCTACTCCTTCTGTTCTTGCTTCTCCAGGCATCAAGGCAATTCTGATATTCTTTGAATGAACTTATTTTCTGTTTCTGGAGTCCATTTCTGTTGCTTGCAGCCCAGAACTCTGATGGATAAGGAATTGTACACTCACAATATCCGATGTGTATTTTACAGGGGTTTTCTTCTCATGGATTAAATTTTTTAATATAACTTAGAAGCACACTTATCCTATTTTTTAAATATATTATGAGAAGTGATGAGAAAAGTGATATAAAATATGATATATTATGAGAGAAGTGATGAGAAAAGGCTAGATTGTAGAGATGAAAGATGAAGCAGAATGGCTATTTCAAGCAGCAGTAGATATTGTAATAAAGATCTATTGCTTACTTGAATTGCTGTATGAGTTCTAGTAGGTTGGGGGTGGAGTCTTTTGGGTTTTCCATATAAAGAATCATGTCATCTGCAAAGAGAGAGAGTTTGACTTCTTCATTGCCAATTTGGATACCTTTTATTTCTCTTTGTTGTCTGATTGCTATTGCTAGGACTTCTAATACTATGTTGAACAAGAGTGATGACAGTGGGCATCCTTGTCATGTTCCTGATCTCAACGGGAAGGCTGCAAGCTTTTTCCCATTG
>NC_081558.1:103629615-103630155 GCF_022355385.1 Mustela nigripes
TTGAGGATGATATTTGCTGTGGGTCTTTCATAGATAGATTTTATGAAGTTTAGGAATGCTCCCTCTATCCCTATACTTTGAAGCATTTTAATCAGGAACGGATGCTGGATTTTGTCAAATGCTTTTACTGCATCAGTTGAGAGGACCATATGGTTCTTCTCTCTTCTCTTATTAATTTGTTCTATCACATTGATTGATTTGCGAATGTTGAACATCCTTGTAGGCTAGGGATGAATCCCACCTGGTCATGGTGGATAATCTTTTTAATGCGCTGTTGGATCCTGTTTGCTAGGATCTTGTTGAGAATCTTAGCATCCATATTCATCAGTGATATTGGTCTGAAATTCTCCTTTTTGGTAGGGTCTTTACCTGGTTTGGGGATCAGGGTAATGCTGGCTTCATAAAAAGAGTCTGGAAGTTCTCCTTCTGCTTCAGTTTTTTGAAACAGCTTCAGGAGAATAGGTGTTATTTCTTCTTTGAAAGTTTGGTAGAATTCCCCAGGGAATCCATCAGGTCCTGGGCTCTTGTTTTTTGGGAGGT
>NC_081558.1:103630255-103719507 GCF_022355385.1 Mustela nigripes
TCCTGGGCTCTTGTTTTTTGGGAGGTTTTTGATCACTGCTTCAATCTCGTTACTAGATATCAGTCTATTCAGGTTGTCAATGTCTTCCTGGTTCAATTTGGGGAGTTTATAGTTTTCCAGGAATGCATCCATTTCATCTAGGTTGCTTAGCTTTTTGGCATATAACTGTAGATAATAACTTCTGATGATTATTTCTACTTCTTTGGTGTTAGTTGTGATCTCTCCCTTTTTGTTCATAATTTTATTAATTTGGGCTTTCTCTATTTTCTTTTGGATTAGTGTGGCCAATGGTTTATCGATCTTATTGATTCTTTCAAAAAACCAGCTTATAGTTTCATTGATATGTCCTACTATATCTCTGGTTTCTACCTCATTGATCTCTGCTCTAATCTTGATTATTTCCCTTCTTATGTGTGGAGTTGGTTTGATTTGTTGTTGATTCTTCAGTTTTTTAATGTGTAAAGACAGCTGGTATATTCTGGATTTTTCAATTTTTTACTTGAAGTCTTGAGAACAGCTGATATTTCCCAGACATTGGGTAACCTGAGAAAGAGAGTTTGTGAGGTTTTATTTAGTCCCATCCCCTTCATAAATCAAGGTACGATGTTCCCTTCTGGGATGCTGAGCTAATTCTAGGGACTCAGGATGTATGACTTCCTCTTAGCATGCTGCTGTGCTGTCAAGCAGAGGCCAGCCTAGAATTTGCCCTTTAGCCTGGCCTGAGTGATACTTTCTCCTCCCGGGTATCACTGATCTGACCTGACTGCTAGCACTCTGCTCCCTGTAAGGCCTAAAAGCTGCCTGGAGAATAGACCACTGAGTCTTCTTGGAGGCAGTAGCCCTAAGCAGGAAGCCCAGGGGCCAGAAGCCAGAGTTAGGGGCCTTTGTGCTAGTCTCAGGCTATCAGTTGTGTTGCTACCAGCTATAAATGCCTGGAGGCACTTAACTAGGCTTGGGTCACCCTTTTGGAATTAATGTTGTGGCTGGGCTGGCCCTTGTTATTTTATGCCCTTGTTATTAATATGATTGCAAGACACCCTCAAGGAGGAACCATCAGGAAACTTTACAAGAGACAAGGTTTATCACTCACACATTCTGGAGGGTACACAGCATGCCTGGAGCCACACAGTGAGGTCAAGAGTAGATAGAGGGAGTGTGGGCCTGGGGTTGTGTTTTCATTAGGGTTGAGGGTAGGGGCCTAGAGTTTTTACAGCTCCCCTCTCTATTAATGTATTTAAAACATAAAAGTGGGGATGGGGGAATCCAACAACAACAAACAAACAAACAAAAAACAGAATTTAAAGCACAGGAAAGAAAAGAAAAATGTGACCAAATGGTCAGTTATCTAAATCAACCAAAGACCTTTAAACAAAGAAACTGTGTGGGGGTAGGGAGGTGGCACTTGCTCTTTATTTAATTGTATGGCTGGCAATGTGCTTACTGGAGATAGCTCTTTCTGATGTAGGTGCCTCAGCAATCAAAGCCTAAGTCAGGCACTTGCATGACAAAAAGGAAATCCAACTGTCAGGTTTTGTATGACCTAGTGCATCCCTATATCAGCGTGGCCCTGGAAGTCCATAGACCACAGGGGCAACATGGACATTGCCTGACACTGGGCTTGTGCTGTTCAGAGATCAGCAGAAGTCAGATCTTGAAGGGTCCTGCTGGCCAAGTGCAGGCATTTGGACTTTATTCTGGGAGCACTGAGGAAATCAGTAGGTTAAGTCATGTGAATTGCTCTTTGGAAAGCTGACTCCAAGTGCAAACAGATGGGAGAGGATCTGCTGCCTAGGATCTGCTGGCTGGGAATCCGCATGAGAAGTGATGCAGATTTGTACGGGAGAGTATGGTAGGGATGGTGGGGAGTGGGTGGGAGAAGAGCTGAGAGACATTTAAGAGGCAAAAAATGACAGAATGTGGGCAAGATCTAGAGCGACTACCGGATGCTGTTCTCAAAGGCAGGGCCCCAGGAAGACCGCAGGATGTGGAGAAAAGACAATGAGCTCTGTGTGGATATGATGGCTTGAGTTATCAGTGGGACATTCAAGGCAGCTGGACAGACTGTGACTAAGGATCAAGGCCAAGTTCTAGGGGAAAGATGCGGATTTAGAAGTCTTTGATCAGAGTTGGGTTCTCTGAACCACCCCTACGTCAGACCCCCTGGTGATGGCCCAGGTTGTCTGCATATGAGCTCTCCCTGATCTCCTGAGGCTGGACTCCCATTACACTTCCTTATTCCATCTTCTGCTAGGACCCCTCCCCTACCAAGATGACCCACCATGTCCAGTGGGCTGACCATATCTGTAGGCCCCAGTCCTCACAATCCATCTCATACTGCCTCTTAGGAGCTGGAGCTCTGACAGGGGCAGGTACAGCCATCTCTGTCCTCTAGCTGGGAGAGGCCACCCCTCACAGTGTAACAGGGCTTGGAACTTCTCAGAGTTGACTATGTGGAGGAAACATACCCACCCAAGAAGGCACTTGCATAAAAAGGATATGAAATAGAGGAACAATTGTCAAGGGAAATCTGTGAATGCTGGAAGAATCTTGAGGAAAGTAGCACCTACACAGACCACAGTACAAGGGTCATGGCCTAGCACTTGGCTCCCACTAATGCTGAATTCACTATTTTACCTTCTCTTCCCTTGCCAGCACCCAGAGCCTCCAAGTCAACCTTTGGTGCACTCCTGATCATTATTTGTCATGGACTTCCCCTATATCTCCTTCCCAATGAACTAGGACACATCCTTTATCTGGTTCCACTGTCACCTCTTCTTGGAAGTCTTCCCTAAGCCAGGATCAGTGCACCATTCCCTGGGCTTCTGTGACTCTGAGCAGCCTCAAATCTGGCACCACCTAGAAGATCACATGAAATGTTTGCAGGTCTGTCTCAACTATCAGACTATAAACTCTCTGAAGGCCCTTTTCATCTTTCTGTCTGGTACCTAATCCAAGCCATAGCATATAAGAACTTGATAACTTTGTAATGAAGATGTCCACCACCATTTTAATTCAACACAGTATTGGTCCTATCCAGACCCATTAGGCAAGAAAAAGAAATAGAAGTCATTCAAATTGGAAGGAAAGAAGTAAAACTGTCACTATTTAATATGACCTGATGTTATATATAGAAGATCCTTAAAATTCCATTAAAAAAACTTTAGAACTAATAAACAAATTTAGTAGAGTTGAAGGATACAAAATTCAATGCACATAAGCCTGTTGCATTTCTATACACAATAATAAACTACCAAAAAGAGAAACTAAGAAAACAATCCCAGTTACAATTCCATCAAAAAGAATAAAATACCTAGGAATAAATTTAATCAAAGAAGTGAAAGACCTATATATTGAAAACTAAGAGACATTAATGAAAGACACTGAAGGAGACACAAGTGAATGAAAGATATTCTATGTTCATAGATGGGAAGAATTGATGTTTTTTAAATGTCCATACAGCCCAAAGCTATCTACATCTTCAATACAATCTTTATCAAAATTCCAATTGTATTTTTCACAGAAGTTGAACAAACAATCCTAAAATTTGTATGGAACTACAAAAATATCCCCAAGTAGCCAAGGCAGACTTGAGAAAGAAGAACAAAGCTAGAAGCTTCACACTCTCTGATTTCAAACTCTATTACAAAAGTAATCAAAACAGCTTGTTATTGTCATAAAACAGACACATAGACCAAGGAAATGGAATAGAGAGCCCTGAAATAAACCCATACATATATAGTCAATTAATTTATTACAAAAAAGCCAAGAATATACAATGGGGAAAGGAAGTCTTCTTTAATAAATGATGTTGGGAAAATTGGACAGCCACATGCAAAAGAAGAAAATTGGACCACTGTATTTTATTTTTAGATTTTATTTATTTATTTGATAGAGAAGCCACAAGCAGGGGGAGTGGGAGAGAGAGAAGCAGGCCTCCTATTGAATGGGGAGTCCGATTTGGGGCTCAATCCCAGGACCCTGGGATCATGACCCGAACTGAAGGCAGACGCCTAAAAACTGAGCCACCCAGGTGCCCTCACTGTCTTATATCATGCATAAAAATTAACTCAAAAGGAATAAAGACTTGAATGCAAGACCTGAGATGAAAACTTCTAGAAGAAAACATAGGTGGTAAATTTCATGACATAGGTCTTGATGATTTTTTTTTTTTAATCTGGCACCAAAATCAAAAACAACAGAAGCAAAAATAAAAAAGTAGGACTACATCAAACTAAAAAAGTTTCTGCACAGAAAAGGAAACCTTAACAAAATGAAAAGACAACCTACTAAATCGGAGAAAATAGTTTGCAAATCATATATCTGATAAAGGGTTAATACCTAAAGTATATAAAGAACTTATATTATACAACTCAATGGCATAAGAACAAAGAATCTGATTAAAAATGGGCAGAAGATCTGAATAAACACTTTTCCAAAGAAGACATAGAGATGGCCACCAGGTGCATGAAAAGATGCTTGACATCATTAATCATAGGGAAACTCAAATCAAAGCCATGAATCAAAACTACAAAACCACAACAGCCTCAGACCTATTAGAATGTCCATTTTCAAAAGGAAGAAATAATAAGTGTTGGCTAGAATGTGGAGAAAAGGGACCCCTGTGCATTTTTGGTGGAAATGTAAATTGGTGCAACTGTGGAAAACAGTATGAAGATGCCTCAAAAAATTAAAAATAGAACTACCCTATGATCCAGCAATTTCACTCTGGTTATTTATCTGAAGAAAGTGGGAACACCAATTCAAAATGATACCTGAGTCCCATGTTCACTGTGACATTACTTATAGTAGCCAATATATGGAAACAAGCTAAGCATCCATCAGTAAATGAACAGATAAAGATGATGTGGGATATTATTCAGCCGTAGAAACGAATGAGATCTTGTCATTTGTAACAACAAGGATGGACCTTGAAGGCTTTATGCTATGTGAAATAAGTCAGGCAGAGAAAGACAAATTCTGCATGATCTCTGTTATACGTAGAACCTTTAAAAAAAAAAATCAAGTTCATAGATAGAAAGAACAGATGGTGGTGGTAAGAAGCTGGGGGTGGGGGTGGGAGATGTTGATTTGGGGTTTTTTTTTCCTTAGTTTAAATAAATTGAATAAAATGTTTAAAAAACAATTTGTTGAATGTATACATGAATAATTACACAAAAGAATTAGAAAGAATCATGGTCTGGCCAACAGCAGATCTGAGTCCAGTGGGAGCCTCTTCCGCCCCAAATCACTCCCTGGTCACCTTGGGCATTTGTCACTGTCCCCTTTTCAGCATCATCAGCTATAAAATGAGAGAGGTAGGCCCCATTATTAAGGATGATCCTGATGTTCTGTAATCTATGAATTGATCTCACCTGACAGTTTGCAATGTGCAAATAGATTCCCAAAGACACAGAGCTCTAATTAGTACTCAAAGCCTTGAAGACCTCAAAATCTTGTCAAACCTATAGCCATAGAAGTCAGGCGAGTGTCCTGGAAGAAGGATTGGGAGCAGAAGAGGGGAGAGGGAGGCATTGCGGGTGTAGGAAGCAGAGGCACAGAAGGAAGACAGGCAGGTATGTACTGAGGTCCAGTGACAAATTGGCTCTGGGGATCAGGCAGGTCCCCTACCCTCCCATCATGCCCTGGAAACACTTGCAGCCTTTTAGAAGGGCTGAAGAAAGCCTCTTTAGTGAAAAACAATGGAGTCCCCTCATCGTTCAGCTGGAGAAATGGAGGATAACAGGGCTGGCCCAGGGCCTCGTGGAAGGTCTCCTGACTCTGCATTTGGTGCCTTTAAAGGACTGACACATCTGTCTTCCCTACGTCCCAGGTGCCTCGTGCAGAGCCCTGTACCCAGAAGGTGTTCTGAAAATGCTCAGCGGGAAACAAATAACCAGCCAAAGAACCTTGAAGGATGCTGTTCAGTGTGCTAAGCAGTGACGGCCACTTGGAATGGGGTCTGGGGTGAGGCTTGGGTAATTTTCCAAAGCTTTGGAGGCCTGGCATGGCTCATGGTGAACCCCTGGGAGTCAATTGCTTGCCTCTGTGAAATGAATTAACTCTCCCAGGGCACCAAGTGGTTAGAAAAAGAAGTAATTCACTAAATGGCCCCTTCCTGCCACAGAGAAAACAAATGTGCTTCACGTGGACATGGACATTACTTATCACAGGAACATTTCTGGAGAGAGAATAATTCCATCAGGGCTGCAGAAATCACGACAAGAGGCAGCCCCGTGACACTGCAGCCAGCCAGCCCCGGAGAGAGGTAACGCCTCTTTATTTTCAGTAGCATAACCTGAAGACAGGCCCAGGTAGGCAGACAACGCATGTGAGAATTGAGGAGTGTCTTTTCCCACTCTGGCATTCTCAAGATGGGGAGGCTGAGGACCAGAGAAGTGGAGGCGCCCCTCCTGACTTTCAGGGCTGGGGCTGGGGCCACATGGCCCCACTCCCACTGTGGGCTCTGCCCTCAACTGGACTCTCAGAGCCCCGGAGAGTCCTCCCTCCAGGTGACTGGGTTCCTTGGTCACTAGATTAGTGCCTGGACCCCCCACCCATGACCCTTTATTGCCCCTCACTCTTCACTGAAGGGCCTTCCCCTGTGCGCACAGGGCCCAGGTCAGAACCTGGGAGCATAGGGAACTCTCCCTGCGCTCGACGGGTGAAGCAAATCTGCCCCTTTCTGCTCCTGAGCCACAGGAGTTCATCTTTGCTTGAAAAGACTCAAAATTTATCAGCCTTTGAAAATGTGAATTTTGAAAAAACAACCAAGAAACGGAGGCAGTAGAAAAGGGACTGGTATGTGCCCTGGGTGGGACCCTTTATCTTAGGTTACTTTATTACACGTGCACGCATATGTGTGAGTGTGCGTGCTGTTGACAGAGGAGGAAGCTCGGACTCAGAAACGCTGAAAGATGACCTGTGTTCACCATCTAGCAGGGGAGACCCCCATGTCAGGAAATCCTAGAACCTCCTTAAAGTCCCTCTTGACCAGTTCCTCCCCAGCCACTCAGTGTTTAACTTCTGTTTCCATTTCATCTTCGATTGATTTTTTCCCCTATCAGCCAAAATCATGCTTTGCTCAAAGCTCTTGAGCTCACCACCATGTGAGCTGGTTTCTGACTATTTTAAGTCCTTGGCTTATCCCCCAACGGAAGTCCTTGCAGACTCGGAGGCCCAGAGGGGCACCTTCAGGGATCCCTATGGAAAGAACTTCCATCTGCTGCTTCTCCTATGAGGTGCGTCATCACGCTCGGGGCTGAGTTGTGCCTATCACCATGCCCCAGCTGAGGTCCTGATCTGAGAGAGAATGTCACCGAGAGGTCACTGGGCCAGCAGCATGTGGGCTGAGGGCTTGTAACACTGAACACCCAGCCTGGGGACGCAGGGCTAGTGGCCAAGAGGATCCTGTGTCCCAGCCCATGACTTCTGGGCCCTAGCCTCTCGCCTTCTAGAGGATGGCTGAACCTTGGGACCCCGCCCCTGTGTCAGCAGGACCCAATATCCATCCTGCTGGTATCTTCTGAGAGGTTGACAGGGAGGAAGAAGGAGCTGCGGAGGGCAGAGTGCAGACAGGGGATCATGAAAACTGTAATTCCGGCAACTTCTCCAAATTGGGTGATTCCTTTTACTTCTTTATCCTTGTCTCGTTTGTGCCATGAGGCTGTGGCAGTCACACGTGGCCTTAGGGCTTTGCGAAGATCAAGCACTGGCCTGGGAGAAAGGGACATTTTCCAAGTCACTGCACACATATCTAACTCAGTTTTGTTGAGAAATGGTTGCATTTTAATCTATGCATAGATTTCCTATAATTTGTTCAATCAGTTACCTATTGATGGATATTCGTGTTGCTTCAGGCTTCTGCTAATACAAAAGTTAGTGTAACAAACATCCCTCAAGTTTACTCTTATATACTGACTTTCACAAGTTTTGTTTAGAATACATGCTCCAAAGTAGTACACCTGTGTTACAGAGCTAGTCCGTTTAAAAATTTAATAAACATTGGGGTGCCTGGGAGGCTCAGTGGGTTAAAGCCTCTGCCTTCGGCTCAGGTCGTGATCCCAGGGTCCTGAGATCGAGCCCCACATCGGGTTCTCTGTTCCGTGGGAAGCCTGCTTCCTCCTCTCTCTCTGCCTTGCCTCTGTGCCTACTTGGATCTCTCTCTGTCAAATAAATAAATAAAATCTTTTAAAAAATTTTTAATTAATATCTTCAGGTTCTATTCCAAAAATATTGCGATTAATTCCCACCATCATGTGCACTCATTTGATGGCAAAAATGAAGAAATCTCACGATACCAAGTGTGGGAGAATATGTCTATTAATTGGATCACTTACAGATTGCTGATAGAAGTACAAATTAGCACAACCATTTGGGCAAGCAGTTTAGCACTGTCTTATCAAGTTGCACATTCATATACCCCATGATTCAATGGCTTCTCTATGTATACATAAGAAAAACGCCTTCACATCTATACCAGGAAACTCATACAATGCTCCAGTGGCATTGTTTATATCAGCAAAAATGGTACATTATCCCAAATGCCCTTTGGCAGAGTATTGGATATCTAAATTGTGATATTGCCACACAATGGCAGTAAAAATGGATGCACTATAGTCATCATATATTTTATTACTGTTTGCTATAATATGGCATATACATATTATATACTATATATACATGCGTAAAATGTTGGGTAAAAATTAAGACCTAGGAGAATCTTGTTTACCACTTCAGAAGCAATTGTACTTGTAGTAAAAAGAAACAAAATTGTACATAGAATAAAACTTAAAAAAACAAGTCAAGGTAATAATAGACGAGCGTTTGCCCTAGGTAGGGGGAGGATGGAGGAACAGGTGGAGAAGGAACACGTACAGATACACTGTCGAGGCTCTGGGCCTTTGAAGTGGTTCATCAGTGTTGATTATATCATAAAGAGATGATAATTAATTAACGAGCTCTCCACTAATTGGAAGAGGGCCATTCGGAAAGTGTGTCAGGAACCAAAACTATAATAAGAAAAAGAAGACAGAGAAAAATGAAACAAATACCAAGGAATGAGAGATGGGACATCAGCCCTGGGGGGCCGGGTTTCTAGGGTGACGTTAGGACTCTCAGCCTCCCTGGTTTGGCCCTGGCCACGTGAGGAGCACTGGCACGTTCAATAGAGTCCCCACAGAAACCCAAGGGACTTGGTACTAACAAACACCAGGGGTGGCAGTCATGGCAGCTCTCTTGTGTACCGACATCATCAGGGTGCATCATCCTGAAGGTCTGGCCATGACAGGTTTCTTCTTATCTCCTATGTTTCATCCTCTGGGGGAAAATACTGTCTGGAAATGAACATTTTCATTTTGGGGGACACATTTTGGGGGAAATATTTGGGGGAAAATACTGTCTGGTAAGCCTTGAGTGATGTTTCCCTTGGTTGAGGTGAACCAACTTCACACACTTGGGTTTGGGGTTTAGCGTGAGGTTGCCCAGAGCTGGTGAGCTATGCCAGAAGGAAGCCCTGCTTCTCTTGCCATGTAAAAGATATACTCCCCTGCACATCACCTCTCTGCCATCCCAGAGAGCTAGAAACACCTGCAGGCCCAGGAGGGCAAGGATGGAAAGGCAGAGCAGAATGGAATAGAGACAGGACCATCAGGATGACTTATCAGGGACCTCTCCCAGCTGGCTTTATACAGGGTTATCTGATCCCTCCTGAAAGGTTCCTGCACTAAAACCATCACCCACACTCCTGAACTGGCTCGGTTGCCCTCCCTCTTTGATGTTCGATCAGGAGGGACTGAGTTGGGTTCTGGTTAGGTGGGTCAGGGTGAGAGCACAGATTTTCCATTCGCTTCTGTATCCCGGAGCTTGGAATGAATTGCCTGGAGGAGCAGCCGGAATTGTATGATGACAGATGAAATACTCGCTCTCTCCAGCAGGATAAGAAGATGGCAAGCTGTTACTGTTATTATTTTGTATTTACAAAGAAAGAGTAAGCCATAAAGCCACAGGGCCACTTAGCTAATGGACACATAATTGACCAGGCGCTCTCTAATGCATCATGTTACAAGCATTACGCTCTCTGCTCCCCTCCTGGCCCAGGTCTGGCTGAACAGTTGGGGCCCGAACCAACACAATCTGAACTGACCCCAAACAGTCCAGGATGTTTGTACCAAGCACCGATCCACCTTCAGGCCTGTGTTGTGGCCCCTGGACCCGCAGAACTATTTTACACCAGTGAAGCTGAATTTGTTAACCATCGAAAGGAAATTAGCTACTCAAGAAGACAGAACTCCACTGACAGTCATTTCCCTGACCTGTGGTCACTGCAGAGATTGCAAATATAGGGACCTATCCATCTGAACCTTCTTCTTCCTTTCAATAAATAGGACCCAAGTACATGGGTTTACTTGGTCTGCAAAGAATCTTTACACTGGGCCAATAGACTCCATCCCCAGTGGCCAGATTCTCTTTCCCAACTTTCTGTCTCACAATTCTGCTTCTTCTTCAAGCCCCAAGTCAAATATTGTCTTCTCTGTAGAACCTTCCTTGTTTCTCCAGGTTGGAATGAAATTCTTCTCCTTCTGCACTTGCCCCACTTGTGGCATCCAAACTGGATACCGCTCTGCCTTTCCTGTTTGCTTGTAAGTCCCTTGAGGGCAAGCAATGCAAGTAAGACATGTGAAGTGTTAGCAGAGGGAGAGCACAGCAGGGGCTAAAAGAAAACCAATGCCCTCTTTCTCAGAGAATGGCCTTGGAACAAAGTAAGCCTTCAGGTTTTAGTCGAATATGCATGGAACCGAGAAAAGGACAAAATGATGAGTGAGCCAAAGCAGGCAGAAACAGAATACCAGTTTTGCAAGACTTCTGAATTATTTGTTTTGAGCAGGGACAGATAGAGAATAAGTCCAATTTTGTTAGGATTTGGAGGGGGCTGTTCCAGATTTAGTTGCACTGAGTACAGGAAACAAATCAGGTTGTGTGATTTGCATTTGCTGATTTTGAATATTCCAGACGGATTCCATGTGTTGTCCTCATCCAGCCCCAGGGTATCTCTCAGGAGGATGAGAAGGTGGCTGTGTCTTTAATCACAATGGACCCCATACATGTGGATTTCCTGCTTGGCTTAAAATGAGCGAGGGAGTCAGCCTTGAGATGTGAAGTATTTTGTGATACAGAATTTTAATGATCATATTTGTGATAATGAGATTTGGTCTCCAATCTAGCAGAGCAATTAGAATATTTTACTGCAAAGGACAATCTGCTACCATTGTTTTTGTTTTGTTCTTCAAATAATCTTGATCTTATTGTTTATCTTTAGATAGAACAAAGTAGAGGGAAAGGACCAGGGACCGCCTGGGGCAGCATTCAGGTCCTTGCTGCACATCCCGCCTCCCGTCAGCACCATCTATTTGTTGTACAAGAGCCCTGCAAAATAAGTAATATTTCCTCCTTTTTAAGATAAAAAAAAAGCACTGAGGCCCACAAAGAATACGTGATTTTATCTCAAAGCTGAAGCTAGGATTCAAAATCAGATCCATCAGCCTCTGAGGCTTGTCTAGCCCCGGCTCACCTGCCCCCCCAGTCCTCTCCTTCCGTGAAGCCAGGATGACTTGTGGGGGAGCTTGTAGCAGCGGTCAGGGTCACGAAGCCTAAGAGAGGTACCACTTGCATTACGCACATCTGGAGTTAATGGAGAGAGTAAATGGAGAGCTGGGGCTCCTCATATCTGAAAGACCCTTCTGATCATTGGATACCATGAAAAAATTTCGTTCTCCCCATGCCCTCCCCCACTTTGGGTCATTAAAAGGCAATCAGGACACTGTATAGTATCCCCTATAGCTTGAGCCCTGGTTTCTCTTTACAGCCCATGCAACTGCTCTAAGATGGAGTAGAAAGCTCGCCCAGACTGTGAACACAAAGCTGTTTACCTTGAACAAGTTGCTTAGGGTCTCTGAGCTTCAGTTCCCTTAAAATGAGGCTAGTACCATCCTGTTCTCAGAAGGCTACAATGCTGGACTAACCTGTTGAGGTTTAGTGCCTACAACAGTACGTGGAACACATTGGGCTTAGTTGGGTAGATGAGTGTAATGATACCCCCTCAGAGGGCTGGTGGAAATTTTGAGCAGTATGAAGACCAAAGGGCTATATTAACGGAATGCAGTGGGAGCATACATGGGATTATTACAGTTGATTTTACAGACAGGGACCCCAAGCCCTGGGACAAGGAAGTGATGGTCCAGGGTTTCTTTTGTTCAGTGAGGGAGTAGATGTGTTGTCCTTCCTCTGTCCCATGCAGCCTGCCCCTCAGTGCTCTGCACAGGGAAGGAGAGGATGGACAGTGGGACGCTGGAAGGCTGGCGAGTTCAGCACCTCCAATAACAGAGGAGGGGAGAAAAGGCAGACCCGCCTTCAGGAGGTGAAAGTCTCCAGTGTCTCACTGTAGGGGAAGACTCCCCCGCAGTTTCCTTCCTTTAAAGGAGTCAGAAGGCAACAGTCTCTAGCCTATTTAAGTAATGCAAATCTTGTATCAGGAGAGACAAAGA
The DNA here is from genome assembly GCF_022355385.1 of Mustela nigripes. Classification (NCBI taxonomy): domain Eukaryota; kingdom Metazoa; phylum Chordata; class Mammalia; order Carnivora; family Mustelidae; genus Mustela; species Mustela nigripes. The sequence continues at coordinate 103,642,795 of NC_081558.1, forward strand.
AGTGGTTAGAACTCTACTCACGTCTGTCAGTTCCAGAAGCATCTCCAGCGCCCAAGCCGCCCAAGCCGGCGACTCTGACGGAGGCCGCTCAGTGGGAGTGGGTGATGGATGGGTGTAATATGCTTCTGTCGCTGGGGGCCGGCCCTTTATCGCATTAGCTTCCACGCCCTGGAGCAGGATGTGCTGATTCAATTCACTTCACCCTGTGGATGGGCTCACTCTGACAGGAGGCCAGGGAGGGGATCCTGAGGAAGGACGTAGGCGTGAAGGGGCCGGACAGCTGTCCCCTATGTTTGCACAGTTCCCCTGGCTCCGGAGGACCACAAGGCAGATGGACTTTTCCGGAAAAAGAGTGAGGCCATCCCTTCATCTTGTCAGACCATTCGTCCCATTTAAGATGAGACGGCTGAAGCCGTCAGGGATCAGTAGCATCTCAGACTTCTGGAAGCTGCTCCTTTTCATCTAAAACTTGTTTGCTTTCCTGCTTCCAGCTTGTTTGGCCTCGGAATTTTGAAGTCATTAAAATCTGTTTATTTATTGTTTTCAAAACCTTTGGCTCACTGAGACAAAGGGAGCTTGGATTATTGGAGCGAACATTTCATTAGGAGCTCCAAGACTACACTAGCTCCATGACCTCGGGCAATTTCACTCTTTGAACAAATATTTAGGGCCCTCGTTATGTGCAGGGGACCCTGCCAGATGCCACGAAAGATGCCAAGATGTACAGAAAGCCTCTGCCCCAAGGTGCCGACAACCCCTTCCCATGTCTCATTGTCCTTATCTGAAAATTGATAGAGGATAGGCCCCACTTCCTCCATCAGGCTGGCATTAGAATCCAGCGTGAAAGCCTGGAGCTCGGTGCCAGGTCCCTGGAAGTGCTCAGTGGGCATGTCTGGCAATGGCGCTGATGGTGACGTCACTCTTCTCCTGTCCTCACATATGTCGCGTCTCATTAACCAACATGTCATCAAGATGCGACTGTTGGCTTTCCATCTTTATGTAACAACAAACATTAATTCTAACCCTTTCTGCTGATCCAAGGATATGAATTTTAAAAACCAAACAGATAAAACTTAGCCTTTAAGCAGGTGTGAGGAAGCCGGCATGAGGGTGGGATCAGGAGAGGCCTGCCTGCCGGGTGACTCTGCTCTCATGCCATTAAAAATATATAGCGCCCAAAAAGTGAAGAAGAAGCGTAGTCTTAAATCATCCTCGGGAAAAAATGTAGGTCATAGGAAGACCGATGAGAAAAATAACTACCCGCTAACCCCATTTCATCATCCGGCAGGGAAGGGAGGGGACCAAAGAGGCCACTCAGGGAGTGCCGTGGGTGGGCAGCAGCTCTGTGCACTATCCCCCAAGAAGGGCAGACGTGGCATCCCCAGAGCCTAGGATCAAGGCAACAGATGGGCTCTGAGGCTCAACCAGGAAGCCGGGTCCAGGCGTGGGGATCAGGTTGAAGACTGTTCACAGAAATGGCTTCTCAGCAGCATCAACTGCCTACCCCATGGGAGGGAGAATCTCAGCAGGATCCTCTGATGAGGAAGGAGAACTCCCTGCCCTCAGAGGCCACGGCTTGGTTGGCATCACATGAAAGGGCAAAGCCCGGGAAATGCAGCATCCCATTTAAATCCCTGCTACCCTTTCCTGCGCGGAGTCCCCTGGTCGACCCCTCCTGCCTAAACACCATGGATCAGTTCGGGGGGCTGAAGGCCCCCGAGGAGCAGCCACCAAGGAACATCAATCTGTCCTCAAATAATGGACTGCCCAGTGGGAGGGAGGGCTTGGGCTGCCAGGAAGAGGAGGCTGTGTGTGCTGATATCTGAACAAAACTCTGCCTCTTCAGCTTCATAGACAGGGTGCTGGAGGCCCCTCAATGTCAAGCAGAGGGTGGGCACTGTGAGCAATAGGTGGTTGGCAACTCAGCAGAGGGCCAGCGGTAAGCTGGGGCAGGGTCCCTGTCTGCCATGAACCATGCTTAGCTACGGTCAGAGCTGCAGGAGCAATGGCTTCAGAAACTGACATCCCCTTCTTTCCAAATTTCTTTACCCACCAGAGGGGATGACAGATCCTGCGAAGCAGTCATCCTGGACCAGTGACCCCTGGGACGATGCGGACTCTAAAAACGGCACCCATGAGAAAATGGAGTAGCTGGTTGCACCCAGGGGAGAGGGTCTCCTTGTGCAGGGTCCTTTGTGCCTAGAGGAATGGGAGGCATGGCAGTGGCATGATAGAACAGCAGCAAAGTCTATCATCCAAACTGGTCATAATTATTCCAGGACAGGGGCGCCTGGGTGGCTCAGTGGGTTAAGCCTCTGCCTTCGGCTCAGGTGATGATCTCACGGTCCTGGGATCGAGCCCCGCGTCGGGCTCTCTCTTGGAAGGGAGCCTGCTTCCTACCCCTTCTCTCCCTCTGCCTGCTTCTCTGCCTACTTGTGATCTCTGTGTGTCAAATAAATAACTAAAATTAAAAAAAAATTATTCCAGGACAACTGGCGCCAATTGAGGCTGTTGTGGCTGTTTTGCCTGCTGTGGTATGCTACCCAAATTTCTCCCATCTCCCCACTGCTGATGACTCCAGCTTGCCCTCGGCTGAGAAAACGTTATGCCACCTCCTCAGGGATAACACCCACCAAAGACTGGCTGAGTAGGAGCATAAAGGCTTGGCCCCTTTGCCTCCATCTGGAACAGACCTGAAAGGCCATTCCAGCCCCAGAGCTCTCCCCGGGGTTGACTGAGGCCTTTGTTGTCACAGTGTGGCCCTTCCATTTTGCCCTCGGCCCACCCAATCTGCTTCCCTCATTCCTCGAGTGTTCTGTTGACACAACTCCCCAGCAAACCCACCCACAACTGTCCTTCTCAGAGTGTTTCCTGAAGAACCCACCTAAGACAGCGGTGCTACAACATGTCCGAGGCCGACTCCAAAGTGAGAAAGTGGGGCTGGCCGGTGGAGGGTGGGCAGCCCCTGACATGCTCTGAGATTTCCACTCTAAGACTTGGGCTGGGGGTGAAATGGAATGGAGGGCTGGGGGGAGGGGCGTGATAGCAGGTGCAGTGTCTCAGGTGTTCAAGGGGCTAGGAAGGGATCATTATAAGGATTAGGGAATCAGACGGCTGTCCCAGAGGGCCATGAATGTGTTGGAGAAAGACAGGCAAAGGCTGAGAATGACTAGTTATCATTTCAGTGATGATTAGGCCAAGGATGAGAGATATCAGATAAAGAATGTTCGTCTCCTGCATCTGGAGGGCAAAGCTCTGGATCAGCCTCAGGGTTTAGCCTTGAAGGTAGCCGAGCTCCAGAGAAGCTGGAAATCTTGACCTCAACAATTCTGCAATGCCACTGGGGTCATGCTTGGAAAAGAACAAGGACCTGGCACTTGGCATAGGTACATCTAGGCCGACACACTTGAGAATCATGAAGTCTCTTAAACCTTCTGGGCCTGCAGAATGACTAGTATGTTGTGTGCCATATCTTTGACGCCCAGAAAAAAGTCAAATAGAAATTCCAAAACTGCAGGGCACACAGTAGGGGAAGGGATCCAAGGGCTCAGGCGTGTTAGAGAGGCATACACTATATAAAGCCAGAAAGCCCACCAACCAGCTCTGTTCTATGAGAGGGCCTGGAAGCTCCCCCATCTGCTAAATAATAAGAATGGTGATGGGGTACCAGGAGATGCTGGTACAGACTGGGGCTCCCCGGTAGCAATGAGAACAAGAGAGTCTCGGCAGATTAGAGACCCAGCTGACAGCACTTAAGACCATCAGCAGCTGGTGGGAAGGGAAGGGGGCAATTATCATAAGGAACAGCAAAGATGCTGCCCCTGGGTGGCTCAGTCTGTTAACTGTCTGACATTGGCTCAGGTCATGATCTCAGGGTCCTGGAATCAAGCCCCACATTGGGCTCCCCTCTCCGCAGGGAATCTGTTTGTCCCTTTGCCTCTGTCCTTCCCCCTGCTCATTCTCTCTCTCACTAATAAATAAATAAAATCTTAAAAAAAAAAAAAAAAAAAAGGACCAGCAAGGATGTGCTGGCAGTCAAGAGGCCTGACTACAGAGCTATGTAGATACAGCTAATGGGCTAGGGCTGTCATTGGGCAGCATGGGATGGCAGACATGGGCTTCATCAGTCTACACAACAAGAGCAGAATCGGAAACGGATGTTTTGGAGGCTGAGGGCAGCTTCCCCAATAAAAAAAGAAGCCATGCTCCTAGCTTGGAGCCACATCAGACAGAGATGGAAAAAGTATTTATGACTGTGGGTCAGAATGCTAATGCAACCTACCTCGAAAATCCAAAACGAAAGGGGCAGCTAACATAGGATGACAGATGGAAGGATGGAGAGAGGAGGGAAGCTTTAATATCCTTATCTGTTATGATGAGTAGAGAGGAGATAGTCCCCATAGTGATAGGACGAGAAATAGAAGTTCAAATATATTAGTTAAATTTACTGGTAGAGTACTAAATCTAGTGCTGTAGATGCACTAGGAGGGGGCCGTGGGGTGGTAGGAAGGGTAAGTGACCTAAATTTCCATCTGCCAAGGCAACAGGCAATGTCTAAAGTTAATGATTGAAGAACTGATCACAGAAGCTTTGAGTTAGAAACATGGAGGTAACCACTAGGAAATTAACTGAAAACAGTGTCTCCCCTCCCTTGACCAAATGGGTATGAATGGTTGTCTTTGGGTTGTGGTGGTGGGTGGGCAGAGATAGGGTCTTTCTATCATGAGCTCTTACAAACTCTTATTTTTAATCAAGTGCACGTGTCATTTGGGTGCATTTAAATAACAGCAGAAAAAGAGAGGAAACAGAAACCCTTATATTGGGGCGCCTGGGTGGCTCAGTGGGTTAAAGCCTCTGCCTTCGGCTTGGGTCATGATCCCAGGGTCCTGGGATCGAGCCCCACATCGGGCTCTCTGTTCAGCAGGGAGCCTGCTTCCCTTCCTCTTTCTCTGCCTGCCTCTCTGCCTACTTGTGATCTCTTTGGTCAAATAAATAAATAAAATCTTAAAAAAATAAAAAAAAGGAAAAAAACCCTTGTAATGTCAAGCCATGAATGCTTGAAATGTCAAGCCATGAATGCTCACAAAACTTGAAAGATCATGTGGAATTTGTCATTTATTAAATTGTCTTCTATGAGAGTGAATTAGCTATAAAGGGCTGGAGAGAGAACGATGAAGGGCTTGGCTTCAAATTCAAAAAGCAAGTGGGGGCGGGCGGGTGAGAATTGGAAGATCATCACCACCAGAGTCACTGGGTGTCAGCCAGGCACGCCGCAGGTTGGCTCTTGGCAGGTAAAGACCAGGAAGCAGCCGCTGGGCTGGAACTGGCCCTGGAACTGAGGACCAGCACACAGTGGGTTCAAGGTGAACACTTTGGCATCCAGAGAGGACACGGTTTCTGCAAAGGGAGACAGGAGCTGATGAAGTCCCAGAACCTAAGTCAGGTTCGGTGGGGTGAGGAGGTTCGGAGCCGACAACTAAAGAAAGAATTCTTAAGACATCGTTGGTGCAAAAGGTGATTTATTAAAGCACGGGGACAGGACCCGTGGGCAGGAAGAGCTGCTGCCCCGGGTTGTGAGGGATGGCAGGTTATGTACCCTGCTGTTGGGGGAAGGTGAGGGGAAGGGAAGTTTCAGTGGAGTTTTCATATGCTAAAGAGGGCCTACAAGGTGCCAGGATGTTCCAGGCCTGCCGGAGGCCTTGCCCTTGCTGCTGGATCAATGTTGTCTTTAGACCAGCCATTAACATTAACCTAGTTGGGAGACTTTTTGGTGGGGTGTCACAATCCTGCTATCAGTCGTCTTTGTTAGTGAGATTTAGGACATTTGTAAACCAAGGGAGACTCCTGTCTAGCAGGATTGTGAGCTCTGCAAGTTAACCATTTGCTTATTGTTCATGGCAGTCAGGGCTGCCTGAGGGATGCTACACTTATGGAGGGGAAAGGGTGAAGAGGGGGTGGAAGGCGCCAGCTTTTGCTTTGTCCTCAGCCAGCCTCCTGCTCCCTCATCAGAGCTGTTTAAGTTTTAGGATAGACTTACCACAGTCTTCAGGGAATCCTTTAGTGATGAAACAGGAGGACAGACTCAAGTCAGGTGCCCTAGCTGGGCAGGGATCCTTCTTCCTTCTGCCCCTTCCAGGTTGTGTGACGCCATCCCCCAGACAGTCACTTAGCTTCAACGAGCCTCACTCTCTCCACCTGTGAAATACAGTTAATGAAACCTCTCTCAGAGTAGTCAAGAGGGTTACTAAGAATGAATACACAAAGCATAGCATCCGGCTTGCCATTTGGGAGGAGGACAGAGAGTGTGAGGAGGGCGGAGCCTATCATCACCCAGCCTCAGGGGCTCCCACAGGCTGATTTCCCAGCCTGTGGGACCCAGAATTCCACTAGGAGTAGGAGGAAGGGAGGCCCTGACTGGTTGGGAGAACGCAGGGGGACTGAATCTGGTTGACCAAAGAAAGACGCCATCTGACAGTGTCTCTGCACCCAGGGAACATTCCGTCAGCTACCTGGCCAGATGCCTCACAACTTCATAAATAACCAAAGGGCACTGAATCATAGGGAATCATAGAGAATGGCTTCTTTGTGCTAATTTTATTTCCTAAGACAGCTTGGCTTGACTCTCCATCTGTTTTCAGTGTGACCCTGATTTCTACCTAATTTCTCGGTTGGATGCTAGAGGCAGAGAGAGGTTAAGTGGTGATTTGCCCATCGGTCCTTGGTATGGTTACTTTTTATTAGGGTGAAGTCTCGGTGGCTGAGTCAGGGCCTCCTCCATAGTAATCCTTTAGCAAGGGTCAGGGAAAACTGTGAGGTTTATAGACAGACTTGATAGCACATTCCCTGTTGGAATAGAAAGCCCCACAGCTTAGGCTAAGTCTCAGTTTCTCCACCTGTCAAATGGGTTCAATGACACTTAGCCTACCAGACCATTAAAAGACAGACAGCCAATGTGTAGCGGTTCTCAGCAATGCCTGACATAACGCAGGGACTCACTGTGCGATGCTATTACGTTGTCACGTACGGAATCTTACAATCACAAAGTCCTTCAAAATCCTGCCTTGGTGGTTTCTTTATAGACTTGATTTCACGGACCAGTTAGATTTCCAAAAAATACGGGACCAAAATAGGATTGACAACTTTCATTTTGCCGTGTAAGGTCATTAAGGACAACTGCTATCCACTAGCAACATCCTTTCCTAAAAGAAAGGATATTTTAACATACACACACAGAATAGAAATGCCATAACATCAAAATGAAGGACAATCTTTCAAAATTGGGGACAATTCAATTCGTAAAGCACTCACTGTGTTCTTTTTCTCATTTCTCCACACACTAGTGAAACCCTGGGCATCACTGACAGCCCTCCGTAGATCTACCCTGGGCAGCCCCTGCCCTAGTTCCTTCCACCCTCAAGACAACCAATAAGGAAAACGTGGAATGGATTGTAACATTATTTCCACTTTACAGAGGAGCAAACTGAGTCAAGGAGGAAGGAACTAACTCCTGAGGTTCCTTAGAGTTCAAAGTACCTCCTCTATTACTACCATGATTTTCCTCATCACCCGAACCCATAATGGCGTATTTGCTAAGTACCAGCCACCGTGCTAAGTACGTTATAAGCAGTGCCTCGTCTTATCCTCGCAGAAGGCCTGTGACTGAGGGAACCATAATCCCCATTTTGATAACATGTCAAGTGTAGGTTACAAAGTTGTCCGATGTCACACATTCAGTAAGTGGCAGAGCCAGGATTCAAACCCAAGTTTAGGCTACTGAGAAACTGTTGAGTGTTGTAGGTCCTACCTTCCCAAAGTCACCAGCTAAATCCTCTGATTCCTGGCCCACTGGTCTTTCCCCAACACGAAAGTCTGGAAGCAGGGGGCTCTCAGCCTCTTCCTGCTGCTCCCATTTGTTCAGACACTCCATCACTTGGCTCCAATGCCCCTGACAGTGGAAACCCCAGACTGGGAGTCAGAAGCCAAGGGATGAATCCAGAGTCACAGCCCCTCCCCCATGCCTGCAAGATTCTCATCAGCAAAGGGCTAAGGTTCTGTGCCTCTCTTGCCTGTGAAGCATTCACACACACACACACAAAATGCTCTTACCATTCTACTCTTAATGGATTCAGAGTCTAGCAAATTCTGGGCAATTCTGTAGAATTCTGTAGAATCTGCTTTGTAACCCAGATTAGGAGTCAAAATTGCATGCACAGTCTCTGTCCAGTGGGCAGTGCCCATTGATAAAGAATGAAGCAAGGGGGGAGTAGCTTGTAACCTTCGAGTTAACTGCGTGTTAGTCAGACACAGGGTCTCCACGGGAACCTGGCAGCGTAAATCCCTGCCCTTCACCATGCACTTCGGTTCACCCCAGTGTGGACCTTCCTACAGCCACAGGGTGGGGAGACTACAGGCTGAGCATTGTGCCCTGCTGGAGCTCCTACCCGCCTGCTCCCAACCCCCACCCCCACCCCAAGACCACACTCTGGGGACACTGAATGGCAGAATTCCCTGCTCTAACAGCAGCAGCCTCTTCCAGGACAGGGCCTGAACTGGCCTCTCACCCAACCTGCAGAGGTCAGGCTGTGGCCGAGGCATGAAAAGAGGACAGTGTGTTAAAGTATGTCTGTGGGCTGAACACACACGACCCCTATCCCGCCTCATACAGTTCGGGGCTCCCCCTCTCCTGCACCCACCCCTTCTGCACCAGTGCCGACAGAAGGGAAATGTATTCTCTAAGGAAGTTTAGCAGAATGGACTTTGCCCTTCGGGTCCCTAGGCTCAGTGGTGGGGGGCAGGGGTGACCCGTGGGCTGAGAACAGGACTCGGGGAAATCTGTACATGTACCAGCAAGCTCCCATCCCTTTCCCCACCTGCAGCCTGGCCCTCCAGAAAGGAGCCAGATTCTTGCTCGCTGGGGAAACTGCACAGATTCCAAGAACAGAGCTGGAAAGGTTGGGATGTGGTGGCCCTTCAGGGAAGTGGCTAACTGGTCCGTCCTGCCACAGCCACATTCCCCAGGCGAGGAGCTGGTGTTCTCCTTGCTTGCCTGGGGACACCCTCCATTCTTCCCTACCTCCCTCTGCTGCACTCACAATCACCTATCTCTGTGTTGTCTCGCCATCCTCCAAAGCTCTTCTGGAAAGCTTGCTGCCCTCCTCAGCAAGGGGACAATTGCGTGCTTTATCCTTTGTCCTCTCACTCCATCTCTTCCACCTGATGACCTCGCCTCATCCTTCTTTAATAGAAACCACCAGAGAGAAACACCCTCATGTCTCCCCCGCCCCCTGCCCAGCAAAGAGAGAGCCACACCTGCCTGTGCGCCAGCCTCTTCCCTCCACTTTGGCAGATGGGGCACCCCTCCTCCTGCCCAAGGCCCTCCCCGCTCTGTGCCTTTGCTCCTGCAACATCTCCCTGTCTGCTTAGGCATCCCCACCAACAGGCGGCCTTCAGTCTTTAGACACCATTTGCTCTCCTACCATCCCTCACCAGCCGTTTGCCCTGGGTTCTGACCCTCCTCACAGCAAGACACTGAAAACAGTGGCTGTGCTCACCAGCCCCTTTTCTCACCTCCCACTCATTCCTTCAAACTTCCTTGTTAAAATCTCTTTGGGATTATTTCTTATTGGTGGTCCCCAGTGCTCCAAAATTGAGGAGCATTTGGCTCTACAGTTGCTCTGTTCTGGTTTGTTCCAGTAAAAGGTGGTTGTCTGGGGATGGCCCCCAGGCCTTGGGTCATGCAGGCGTCTGTACAGGGCGGCTCTGCACGAGCCTTTGCTGGGGCTGCTGGGAGGCACTGGTTCTGCGCTGGGTTTGGAATGAATTTGTTGGTCTGGGGCTTCTGCATGTCTGGACGCATGTGCGATGTGGCACAAGCCTGGCTTTCCCCTTTCCCCACATGCCTTTGCCCACTGGCACAGGCTCAGCCTCCTCGCTGGTAACCCAGGACCGTAAGTGCAGGGTCTCTAGTCGCTTCAGGGACAGAGAGCTCTTTGTCCACCTTGTTCACCTTGTTCTTCCTTCACGTACCAGTCCACGTTACCAGTACACTTCCTTCACGTACAGTCACAGCGGGACAGTTGTTCCTTTAAGATTTGACAACAGGAGGAATAACACTCAGAGCACAGGACCCTGTGCCGAAAACTCTGGAAAACTTCGCTGGTCAAGTTTTCTGGAGAATATCGGTGCAAGAGTGGAAATAATATAATCAAACGATCCGTTGTCTCGCTAAACATAGTCCCAAAATTAAACGATTGAAAAAAGAAATTATTTAATTTCTGGTGACTCTGTCTCCTGCCCCGCTTCCTCCCTCCCTTCCTTCCTTCCTTCCTTCCTTCCCTCCTTCTTTCCTAGATTTTATTTTTCCTTCTTTTCCCTCCTCTTCTCATCTTTCGCTGTTTCTTTCGTCTTTCCTCTTCCCGAGGCTTAATGGTGTGAAGTGAGCTCTACCTTCATTGACTATTTTCCTCTAGCAAATCCTCTGCCTTCCTAAAAGTGTGAGGGGATATTTGTAATTTCTCCTGATCATTTCCTTAATCCTTTGCCTTTTTCCTACATTTCTTCTTCTTTCCCTCCCTCCCTTCTTTAATTTTTCAACACAAATTAAACCTAAGCAAATGAACAAGTGAAATAATGATTAATTAATTTATGTTAAGATGGTAAAAATGCACCGATTAAGACCAGCGACCCTCTTGCTCTCTTCCCTTCCCCATTATCTACAGAAAGTGTGTGGGGGAGCTTATTTCCCTTTGGTTTCCATCAAAGTACACACTTTGGCTATATTCTAAGGACCTTGGGAGGTGGAAATGCCCTGAGTTTTCTTTTTTTTTTTTTAAAGATTTGATTTATTTATTTGACAGAGAGAAAGATCGCAAGTAGGCAGAGAGGCAGGCAGAGGGAGAGGGGGAAGCAGGCTTCCTGCTGAGCAGAGAGCCTGATGTGGGGCTGGATCCCAGGTCTCTGAGATCATGAGATCATGACCTGAGCCGAAGGTAGATGCTTAACCGACTGAGCCACCCAGGCGCCCCTCCCCTGAGTTTTCTTAAGAGTGAATGTCCCGTAACTTAATCAGCTTGGGAGTGACCCATTCTTGGTCCCTTCTGTGTTTTACACTGTGTTTAGCTGTACTCTTTCACTTGGGGATCAAAGCACATCACACTGCTGGGGGACACTGCTACACCCCTCTTCTCCCCATGTTGCCTGGAAAAGGCTTCATTTCTCCCTGAGCATCCGCTCTGTCCCCTGTTTTGTTTTCTTTCTCTTCAGGAAATAATCCCTACCTCTTTTTTCATCAACGGGTCATGGCTTTATCTTAGGGTTGAAGTATAAGGTGTCCTCCTGGAAAGAGGGAGGGGCCAGAGACTTCATGACTCTTCTAAAGCCTTTCCCAGGAGGCTGTGGGGAAGCAGGGCCTTCCCCGGGGAGGTGGGCTGTGGAAGCTAAGGTGGGACTTCCCGCCTGCAGGTGTGAGGCTCCCAAGCACATATGCCTGGCCTCGGGGGAAGCAGGTACCACCACCCGTCTAGTGACATGCAGAGCATCTTTTAAACCAAAGCTCCCAGGTAGAACCTGTGTGCCCAGCCATCCCACCTGGTTTATCCCCGGAAGCACTGACTGACATCAGAGACAACTCCACCTGAGGCTCCGGTAGTGACTCAGCCTCTCTCCAGCCATCTCCCTCCCGTGTCTTCTGCCTTACTTTGAGATTCCTGAACCAACAATGAAAGGCCCAAGACCACCCAGAATATTTGCTTGTCCTTTCCTCTGCCCAGGTCTCATGAAATGTGTTTGAATTTCCTTGACAGGCATGGGCACCTGCCTGCCTCCATCTTCCCCAGAAAGTGTTTCTAGGAAGAGGTGGGAAGATGGGTTACAAAATCCAAGGGGCAATTATCAGGTATGACTACTCCCCAAAGTTTGGTAATCCCTAATCTCAACTATGTGGCCGTTGGTGAGAGAGAAGAATGTAGAAAACTAAAAATTCTGTGGGTGGGGACTGGGGGTGAAGTCATGGGTTGCTAAACACCGTTTTAAGGAATGTATTTAAAAAAAAAAAAACAAAAAACCCTGGTGTTGTACATAAACAATGAATCTTGGAACACTGCATCAAAAACTAATGATGTATTTTATGGTGACTAACATAACACAATTTAAAAAAAAGAAAAAAATGTAAAAAAAAAACCTTTGTTGATAAATGGATTAAATTAGGGGGAGAGTAATTATTTATATTCCCCTTCTTAATTAAGAATGCCTTCAACAATCAGCATGGACTGGTGGGTGGGACTCTGAGCCAGGCTTCCACTCACCAGCTAGTAACCCAGCCTCTGTAAGCCCTGAGTTCTTTCTTAAGCTATTAATACCTTTCCATATGGTCAAAGCCAAGACCTTGCCAGTTAAGTCAGCACAGGTGAGGTCCCTAGTCCCTTTCAGTGAGCTAAGGTCATGGGCCAGACAGGGGTGGGCTCTGCTTACCAGAGGAGGACAGCCTAGTCTTCAGAGTCAGGGCAGTCTTGGGTGAGCCCTGTTCGGGTGATACAAAAGACACCCACAGAGGACACAGGAGGCTGGACCAAGCTTCAGCTCGTGACCTGCAGGAATGAGCACAAAGGCCTAATTAACATCAGTCCCTGTGGGATATGCCTGACAGGTGGTTGCATGGCCTCCGCATGGATCTCTCCAGCATGGGGAACTCACCACTTCCCAAGAAAGCCTTTCAGCCACTCGAAACCTGCTACCTTCTCTCCCTCGGGGCTCTCAAGGAAGAAGCTTGCCCCTGTTGCGCACACAGACCAGCCCTTCAGAAACTTGAAGGCAGTTCCCCTGCCTCCCCTGCCTCTCTGTTCCAGGGTTCCTCTTCCTTCAGCTGTTCCTCATGAAGCTTGAATGAAATAGGAACTGGGTGTCCCCCCATCTGGCATCTGGTGTGCGTCTGATGTCACCGCCATCTTTAATAAGTGCTCACCTTGAGGGATTCCTCATTGAAGAAGCGTCCCGTGATGCTTCAGCCTGGAAGACCCATGTCCCCAGTCAGGTCTGCAGCAGGGGTATTTAGCAAGGGTCAGGAAGGCCTGTGTTCTGAGAGATTATCCAGCACACCAGCCAGATTGGAAGTGAGGTAAAAACTAGAAAGATCTTGCATTTCTACCCCTTCCTTCCTTCGGTTCTTCCTCCTTTGTCACTGGTCACTCTAAACTCCCCCAGCTGCCTTTGGAGGTGCAGTCAGGATCTCTGTTATTGCTTCCTCACATAAATAAGGCCCAAGGTTTCACCCTGTTTTCCTCTCCTCTGGATGGCTCCCACTGCCACTTTATCCCTGGAATTCTCTTCCTCCTCTAGCCTGGCTCTTGCCCCCACCGGTTTTTATCCTCTTGCCTCCAGGCGAACACACAGGCTCTGAGACCTAAAGGGCATAACCACTCACCCTTCAGGAAGCCATCCACAGGGGAGAGTGGTGGAGGGCTGGAAGGCAGGAGGATCTCACAGTTCTAGAAACATCTGTTTCCAGATGCCCTTCTGATACAGCAAATGCTAATTCCATTAGGCTTCCAGCCTTTTATCCCAAGGGAGAGAATCTGACCTGATTACCCAAGCAAGCAGGGTTAGAAAAATCACAGAGGCAGGAACATAGTACAATAGAACATTCTGTATTTTAGAGCAGCTCGCTGTTGTCAGGGGTCCTACCTTTGGCCAAGTAAAGCCAGGGGTGGAATAGAGTGGCCTACTTCAGTAGAACCAATGCATCCAGAGCCAGTGGCCCTAACTTTCTAAGAAACTCAGCCTTGTGCTGACCTGGCTCAAGCTGACATATTTTACACACCATTGTACAGAAGATGTGGGAGGGCACTGGCTGTCAAAGACATAGGCATGGCTCCTCACTGTCCTTCACAGACAGAAGGGACAGTCTCTTTTCTCAACCCAGGATCTCACACAAGGTAGAAAAAAGAAAAAAAAAGTCTTAGCCCACAATAGCATATCATCCATGTGTTCATTTTTATTTGGACTTAGGAAGCTTTTTGGCTTAAAGAGAACAATTTTTGTGTTAGAAAATTCTGGATGTATTTAAATAAAGAAAAAATATATATATATATATAAAATACATGCGTATATATAAAAGATTTTATATATTTTTATATATTGTATTGTATATTTATATATTTTATATTCGGTTTTTTACATATATATTTTATTTATTTATTTGACAGAGAAAGACACAGTGAGAGAGGGAACACAGCAGGGGGAGTGGGAGAAGGAGAAGCAAGCTTCTCGCTGAGCAGGGGCTCCATCCCAGGACCCTGGGATTGTGACCTGAGCCCAAGGCAGATACTTAACGACTGAGTCACCCAGGCACCCAAGAAAATATACTGAATTTGGATTTTAAAAAATTTTTTTGCAAATATACTCTACCATTTTTTAGTAGAAACAAGAACTAGTGTTGGAAGCTTGAAAATATCAGATTGCTTGCTTCACAGGACCCTTTCTCATGGCTCCCAGAACCTAGGAGATCTGGACTGAAACCTGCATATGAGTCCCCGACTCTCCTGAACGCTTATTGGGCAAACTGATGAGGCCAAGTGTGAAAAAGACACCCCTTCCCGTTACCTTCCCAGAAGCCATTTCCTGTTCAAACACAAACAGAACCTCATGCGGCATAAATTCCATAATGGGATGAAAAATTTCCTTCCCTTTAGCCCCATGTCAGAAGGACTTGCATTCCAAAATTCAAGTGACCTGCAGTGTTTCCTAAACTGGGGCAAATGTATCCCAGAAACGTGCCTGCACCAGGCCTGTGTCCACAGAGGCTTCTGTCCAGGATGAGGGAGCGTGTCACCACGAGTGGCAGACAGGGTCCTGCCGGGAGATCGTGGTGAACACCCACGTGCCCCACAGGTGTCCACCTGTGGCGAGCAGGCACGATTAGGCACTGATATATAGACAGATGATAGATACATAGATACAGATATATTTATATATATTTTCATATGATTTAATATATATTTTTATATGTGTTTATAAATACGTCTGGCAAGGCTTTATGTTTATGCATGGGTCTATGCATGAATTTGCACAACATATGTCTAGTAGGGACCAACCATATGTTTAGAACCAAGTATTTCAGGCCAACTTTGAGTCACTGCTTTCAAGGCATTCACAGTCTCCTTAACATTTGGTGAAAACATTCTGGGGGAAAGGAGTGGGCAGAAGCGTGTGGAGCTAGCCATACCAAGGCACTGCCAGGCTCCTCTGCTAGAGCAGGGGGAGGAGCACGAGAAAGAAGGGCTGGAGGAGGGCTGGTAGGGCAGCAGTGTCTTCCAGCTGTCAGTTCACCCTTCTGGGGCAGGTACAGGTGCTGGGCTCTAGGAAGGCAGGTGACACTGTCTCCGGTCCTTGCTAACCCAGGTCAGGGAACATCCCCCTGCTCCTAGGGCTGATCTCTCTCCACTGGGCTCTGAACCCCAATCCCTTGGCTTCTTGGGACCCCCCCATCCCTCTGTTAACATAACCCCGTGATTCAGGGCGGTGTCAGCTTGTCCTTCTTGCCTCCTTACCGCGGGGCAGGTTGCCCCAAGTCTGTCTGATCACACCTTGACCCTCTGTTTCCCTCTGAACACACTTGCCTAGCTTCTACTGTCTTTACTCGCCCTCCCCTCTCCTCCAGCCCCGACCCATCTGCCTCTGCGAGCCGCACCCCACCCCACATTTGCCCCAGCCAAGGTCACCCCCTAGACACCCTGCACGGTCACACTGCCTGAAAGGACACGCTCACAGGGCCTCCTGCTCAACACCCGGCCTGCTCTGGCTCTGGACATGATGCTGTCTGCTGGCGGCCTGCTCCCCAGAGGCCAGACTGATTCTGGGCTCTCCGTCCTCCCGGGCCCTTCCGTGCAGTGTCTGCCCGTCTGCCATGTGTCTAGGCCATCTCCCCGTCATCCCCACCTCTCCACTGACGTGTTTCCCAACCTTGGACCTGGGAACTTAAAATCCACTAAAACAGGGGCTCATTGAACAGTAACTGGATCAGAATTTCTGGGGATGGAGTTCAGGGGATCCATTTTAAAGCTGCCCTCTTGCCTTGGATAGGAGTGTAAGGTTGAGACCCGCTGCCCTACAGGCTTCCTCGTCTCCCCGCCCCCTTCCAGACTCTCTGTCCAAGCCCAATTGCTCCTCTGAACTCCCAGTTGTGTAGGGGACTTCCTGCTTATTACAGCTACTGGGCTATCCAACTGGCAACTCACCACAACGAACTCAAACCAAGCCTGGCTCTCCCTCTGCCTGCTCCTCTTCCGTGTCCCTGGCTTGCTGAATGACATGGGCCTGCTCCAGGTCACCCAGGGCTGAACCCCGGGCTTGCCTTAGACTCCTCTCCTGTCCGCACACATCTCACTGACCACCAAGCCCTGTGATTCATTTTAGCCTGCCTTTTAATTACTTTAAGTACTTCTAGAATTGGATCCTTCTTTTTCATCCTCTCTGACCGTGCCTATCCTATCCAGACCCCTAGCCTGCCTCACCTGAGCTGTTTAACAACCTCCAAGCCGGCCCCAATCTCCAGTCCCCCATACAGCAGGCACATGGGATCCTGCTGGTCGCTGCTGAAAACCTCCAGTGCCACCCAGGCCCTTCAAATGACCCCTGCTAACTGCCCAGCCCTGTGGGCCCGGCCTCTTGCCTGCACCTGCTCTGACCTGCTTTTGGATCCCCGGTGTTCCCTGCTCTCCTGCGTCTCCTGCCTGGCCCAGTCTGCCCCCTCTGTCTTCACTGCTCCTCTTCTATTTCCTGCTCAGCCTCCAGACCCCGACAGGGATGACCCCCATCCTGAAGCTTTTGGTGACTTCTCCCACCACCCTGTGTCTACCACACACCGTAGAGGTGTGTCCTGTCACGGCCTCCTCCCCTGGTCGGGGATGACCTAGCACAGTGGGGCCTTGGCCAGAGTGGGTGCACAGGAAATGTCTGTCGAATGAACCAAGGAATGGTGAGCGGTCTGACTACAGTGGAGCATGGGCGTAGCCACCGTGTAGGAGGCTGAGAAGCAAGAAACTTAGCCCACATCAGGATGTACAAGGTCATCCCACCCTCAGACATACTAGAGGACTTGTTGTGTATTCTACAGCCTAACAGGGTGTTGTAAGAGCACAAACAGTCCTTTACTATGCTCATCTATAAAATGGGGATACTAATAGCCATTTAGCAAGAATGCCCTGAGGATCTGAGAAGGTCATGGAGGTGAAGGCACTTTGAAAATTAAAAAGGACAGTTCCAACATGGGTGTGGGGTCTCTAGTGTCCTGACTTGGCAGTGTCTCTGTGCCAGTGGCTCACAGGATGCCTGGTGTGGGAAGGTTGCGTGCCACTGACAGAAAGGTGGCCCTTTCTGCCTGGCAGGGTCACTGGGGAGGGCATGTCTGCACTTGCAGTGTGCACCTTGGCACAGTGACAAATTCCCGTGGTCAGAGAAGAGTGGGTGTTCAAGTCCAGCTCCTTGACTGACCCAAAGGCCCACTGAGCAGTAAGTGTGGTGCCCTTTGCGTGCAGGCCGGGAGGAGTTCTGCTCTCTTGGCTTGTGGTTGACAGCCCGCAGGACCTTAAAAATAGCCCTGGGAAGATATTTTTAGTGCACCATCCTGAGGCGTGGCTGGAGCCCGTGGCCTCCTGTGACGCATGGAAATTGTTTTGGCTCTGTTTGCAAGTGATTCAGACAGCTGGTTTTGGACTTCAGGGGTGTAAAAATAAAAACAAAGCTGGGGAAGCTGGGTTCCAGCCCCAGGGGATCCCCCACCCCCACGACATAATAATCGCTCATGAGAATGTTTAATGCGAGCCTTGGTTCCCTAGAGACTGTATAGATCATGGCTCTGGCCAGAGGGCTTTGGGTCCATTTTTCAGGTCAGAAGGGGAGTGTTGTGTGAGGTCCCTAAGCCACTTCAAGTCCGCAGACAGGAGGTGACAGAGCTGCCATTAGAGCCACGTCTAACTCTAGGGCCCCTATGGTCTTGCCTATCTCCTGACTACACAACTCCCGAGGAGTCCACCAAGGAGTTCCAGAGACACCGTCTTCTCTTATGAAGCAGCATTAGGATGCTAATGTTACAGGTGAAGAAACTGAGACTCAGAAAGCAAAGAGACCTCCTCTTCTCCACCTGCCAAGCCCTTGGGATACACCAGGACCCTCAGGCTCCAAATCCCTCGTGCCCAGTCAGCATCAGGCTTCATTGAAGGCTCTCTTCATAGGGGAGAAGGCCATGGATGCAAACTCTGTGCCACCTGGCAGGCTGAGTGGGGACAAATGTGTGCATCTGGTCAGCCTTGTGGGTGCCTCTCAGGGACTGGGAAGTGAAGGCAGAGAGCCCAAAGCATGGCCTCCAAGGAAGATACAGGTGGGGCAGACTCCAGGCTCAGGCCCTGACTGGTCCTGCTGCTCCTGGGAGAGCGTGGTGCGCAGCGCTTTGAGAAGAAGCGTGCGCAGGGACTGAGCCCCACAGGGGTGGCCCAGTCACTTCTGTTCCCACCACATCTTACCACCTGGTCAGTCAAGACTCCATCCCTTATTAATCAAGAGAAGTGAGATGTCCACGTGGCTTCTGATGTTGTGTGAGGAAAAGTTAATAAAAATGACCAGCCCACAGGCTACATCATCCTTTCCAGGATCCGCCATGCAAGCAGACTCAGAAAACATGCAACCCGCAGCATCTTACCACGCATATTCATAACGTGTAGAAGCAGGAAAAGCAAAGCCATGTGAAATCCTGCAGTGTGGAGCTGTTTCATACTTGGTGACTGTCATTCATCCCAGGCATGTCTTTGCACTTGGACGAACGTGAACTATTTTACAAAAATGGGAAAACGCTGCACAGGATAGGCTATCTTTTCACTTGCCTAAATAGTCAATCATATCAATGAATTTCAATCTATATCATTTTAAGGGGTACACCCAATTCCATTGTACAAACGTACCTGACATTATTTAATCAATATTCTTCTGATGGAAGTTTGCTTTGTGTTCCAGATCTCAATTCTCTTTCACCGTCTTTAAGACTTGCACCTCAATTAAAATACCCAAAAATGTATACTTTAATTACTTAACAGATTAACCTTCATTTGGCCTCATTATGTTTCTATTTCACGGCAGGAAAGGGGAGAGCCACTGAGATATGGGAAAAGAACTTCTGGCCTGAAACTTCCCTGCTCCATTATCTTTTTAAATGCAAGAAAATCTGTACCATCTTTGTAATTCTTTCCATAACCAAGCCAACTTGATGAAACACCAGTCCTATTTTAGGGCCTTATCTTACCTACATGTCATGCATCGGAGCCATTGCAGCCACCAGAGGGACAGAAGAGAGATGTTGTACTCCCTGGGCACACAACTAGACCAGTCCCACCACCTGTTGCTTTCAGCCCACCACAAACAGCGTCCTAGTCTCTGACTTCACATCCCTTGCAAGGTCATGATTTGTGAATCACCAAACCAAGTGTCATGATTTATGTGAAAGTGATTCTTTTTTTTAAGTTGCCAATGGCTATGTAAACCACAAAAAGATTGTTTCATTAACTACAGTGTGTAGCCAGTGGTTCCTAACCTTTTTCAAATATAAGTCTTTTTAAAGTTAAAAAAAAAAAAAAAAAAAGTCCCGGAGTCCCGATGACTGTCTATTAACCACCTAGTACTCACAGGCCTTGAATGAGGTGCTGGGAGTACAGTGACAGCCACAGATTCATCCTTCCTGGAGCTGGCATTCCTGCAACCAGGAGTCATCACATAGTAGTGTCCCTTGTGGTGTCCACCGAGTAAGAAAAGCGCATGACGCCTGGTATGAATTTAGAGCTACTTTTAAGTGAATGTTTATTTTGTTAGTCACAGTCGCAGCTCTGTTGTACACTTGATAAACAATGCATATTTGCAAAACATAGCACTCATTTAGTCAGAGACAATACTTGATTCATAAATGGATTTCTAGACCCCTTGCAATAATTCGGAGCCTTCCATCCAGTGCCCTCCACGGCAGCCCAGAACTCTGTGGCCCTAGGCCTGGGGCTCTGGAGGGTTATACTAAATTTCTAGACACGTTATGCTCATTCTTGGAATCTGGCATCTGTTTCAACTTTTTCAGGCCAAGAGTCAAGCCGTCCTTCTACCCCAATCTTTGGAATTCAGCAAACTGATCAGATTGACATAGAAAAGCTGGTGGAGTTTCCATTGCAAAGCCTCGGGATACCAATTAGGAGGAGATCCTCAATCCCTCAGAGAAGTCAGCAAGAAGCAATGGAGCTCTGAGGATGAAGTCTTGTGACCAAAGCAGCCCTTATTTCTAATTCTGTCCTTATTGCTATTTATGGATTTTAAGAGGATCATTCTGGGCATGATGATTTGGACATCCCTTAGAGGCAACACAGAGGAATAAGAGTAATCCTCAAAGAAAACATGTTTGATGCAGCACCATGGACCACAAAAGGTTGAAAAGGACCTCAGAGATTTGGATTCCAGGATTTTATGCGTGGGAAAACTGAAGTTCTATACAGAGAGAAGTGGCTTGCCTAAGTTTACAAAGAACTCAGCACTCACGACTTCCTGCCAAGGTTTTTTCTTACTGTGTCACCTGCTTTACTAAGATCATCCCTAACATCAAGACCTGGGACTTATCTATCCCAGCAAATTTATTCATGAATGAATTAATTCAATACCTATTGAGTTCTTTCTGACTATAAGCCGGGAACTGTGCTAGCAACTGGGGATACAATAATGAATAGGTCTGGGTTTCAAAGGTCTTACATTCCAGTAAGGGGAACAAAAAAATTAAGCAGGCAATTAGCATCCACTATGGCAAGGAACTAACAGAGGGTTACCAGGAGGCTCTGGGAACAATAGCTGGGAAAAGGAGTTGATAGTAGCAAAAAGCATTGAGTGTTCTGCCCCAGTACCCTTAGGTGGTATGCAAGTAGGATCTTCAAGATTGATGAGGAATTTGGGAGGGGAGAGCAGGGAGCTCTGGGCGCAAGGGCAGCATGTTCAGAGACCTAAAGCAAGAGCAAGCATGGGATACAAGTCGTGGGAGCATTAGGACAAGAGACGGTGTGCTAAGGAATACGTATGTAGCTAGAGGTCAACAGGGTCAATCTGGGAGGATTCTGTGGACCAAGTTAAAGGGGCTTGGTTTTTTGTTTTTGTTTTTTTTTTTTTGTTTTTTTTTTTTTATCCTGAGATCTAAGGAAGTCATGGGGTGGGGGGCAGCATCCGGGACCCATCAGATCTGTGGTTTAAAAGACGGGTCTGCATGTGGGGAAAGTGAACTAGAGGGACTCAAAGGAAAGTCAAGCAAGCAGGCTGGGGAGCCCTGCAGTGTCCAGGCAGGGGTGTTGGTGGCAGGGGGGTGGAGACAAGCAGATGTAACCAACAGATATTAAGAGGAAGAGTCCAAATGCCTTTGTGAATTATTGGAAGTCCGCATTCATGAGAGAAGACCCATAATTTCTTGCCCATGAAATTAAAAATTCTTGCATTAGGGAGATACGCTTATTGGTTCACCTAGAAACCTAACACAGAAGAACCTGTAATCCACCTTACCGATGTGGCTCTGGCCACCTCTGATGGCCTGGTCCCATGCCCGTCAGGCCTTACACCCTTGGGGCTTTGCCTGCCTGAACATTCACATCATCAGCTCAGCTCCCAGAGCCCTCATCAGGAGTCATTCCTGGAGATAACTAGCAAGGAGGTTGCAACAGATGCAGGAGAGCTCCAGGTATATATAGAGCCAGACATATATACAAATCTTATGTATATATCTTATACGTATATATCATAACTATATACATTTTCCCTTCAGGGATCTATGGACAGGACAACTCCTAGAGAATGAGTCCCTAACAGTGGTCTACCTCTCGTCCTGAAAAACTCCTGTGGTGACCTCGAGGACCAGCCTGAGGCTGAATCTGCCTTCCACTCTCCATCAGATGTGGGGTGCAGAGACGAAGAAGGAGGAGCCCAGCAGGCAGTTCCAGTTGAGCCAGAAAAAACAAATAAGGCAGAGAGATATCTCTAAATCAGGGCAGGGTGTTTTTGAGATCGGTGAACATATTGTAAACAAATGATAAGAACAGCACAGAGCTGAGATTAAGGATCCCTAAGGGCACCCACCGAAAGGCTGTGTAAGAAAAAAAGAGCAAGTCTTAGAAACAGCACACGATGGGTGCCTGGGTGGCTCAGTTGGTTAAGTGACTGCCTTCGGCTCAGGTCATGATCCCAGAGTCCTGGGATGGAGTCTCACATCAGGCTCCCAGCTCCATGGGGAGTCTGCTTCTCCCTCTGACCTCCCCTCTCAAGTCCTCTCACTCGGTCCCTTTCTCTCTCTCAAATAAATAAATAAAATTTTTAAAAGAAAGAAACAGCACACGAGTAGTAAATACTCTGAGGGCCACAATCGACAGTCCCACTGATGTCTGTAATTCCAGCATGTGGCTGACATGGCCCAGAGGGGTACTGATGATGAGTGAATAATGAACAATTACTTAATATTTACATCATACTAACAAATTCAATAAAGTCAAATACTTATTTTGGCCTTCTGGAGCTTGTGCGAGGGTCCTTGGAGGGGTGAGTGCAGGGATGTGTTGTGACAGGACAAAGTATGCTGGACAGAGTCACTGGGTGCTGAAGGGAGTCATCTGTGAGCTACTGCGGTCTCTTCTAAGCTTCCGGGGGGCTAGGATTCTGGACAACCAATCCAGAAAGAACTAAATGAATCCCAGCATCCCTGAGTGTCCAGATCCTATAAAGAGGATCCCCTGAAATGGACCCTTTTGGGCATCCATCAGGCTCCCAGCAAGACACCAAGGAAAGTGTACTGCATGCCCCGCCCCGGAAGGGAGACACAACACATTGTGTCTGAAGGTGGCTGCAGGTGAGAGACTTACAGGAAGCGCGGGGGGCGGGGCGGGTAATGTGTGCGCACGCGCCCATGACTACTCACAGGGCTGACACTCTGTGATCAATGGGTGTATTAAAAATAAGAATTCTATGCCTATTTGGGGGTTGATTTAAATTCCTTTTTGAGATCTGTCACTTAATGGAGTTCCGCAGCACCCTCTTACATCAACAAAGGTAATAACATCTAATTAGCAGCAGGTCTGGAGCACAGATCTTTCTGCCTAGTAGCAATGTGGGAAAATATTAAAAATCTGAATGCGAACCCTTAAAGGCTGGAATATCAGAGTTTGGGGTTTATTGCAGAGGATTTTTTTTTTTTGCTTCTTTCTGGCTTGTCAGTTGAGTTCTGAATCGAAGAGCATGTGAGATGATAACCTTCAGAGAAAGATGTTACAATGGTGGGAAAATAGTGTGGACTCATGGAAAGCTCCCCACAAATAAGTACAAATGGAGGGAATAAAATTAGGGAAGGAGGGAGGGAGTCCTTACCGTATTTAAAAGAGACATCATCTTGGTTGAAAGGGCACAGGTGGGAAGGATTCAATGAAGCCTCCTTCATTCATGCATTCATTCATCCTTTGTTAAAACTCTATTTAATGAATTTTAATGTCTGCCATGAGTCAGCTTCTAAGCGGAGAGCTGATTATATAGTAGTGGACAAAACCTGTACAGTCCTTGTTGTCATGGAGTTCATTGTCTAGAGAGGAAAGGAAACTACAGATGAATAAAACAGCAAATGCCATTTTTAAAAAATCAACAGGCATAAGACAGAATAATAGGAAAGGCCCACTTTGGATTGGGCACCTTCTTAGGAAAGTTACGTTTAAGCTGATACCTAAAAGATGAGAAGGATTCAGTCATGCAAAGAGCTTGGGGAAGGCCATGGAGCAGATGGAACAGCTTTGGCAGTGACCAAAAGCAGAAAAGAAAGAACTGGGAGAAATTGGAAGGGAGAGAACAGTGTGTCAAGAGTATGGGGAAAGGAGGAACAGGAGATGAAAGAGAGAAGGAGGAGGGGTCAGATGGTACAGGGTCTGTGGCCTGCAGAAAACAGCTTGGATTACATTTTGAAGGCACTGAAAAGTCACCAGTGGGTTTTATAGGGTAGAGGACTCATAGGACTTAGGTTTTTCAGCATCTGGCTGCTCGGTGAAGAACAGATTAGAAGAGGTAAGAGTGGAGGAAGCAAGAACAGGGAGATGGTTTCAGTGGTTCAGAGTGGAGAAGACAAGGGAGGGGCCTGGATGCAAGTAGACCTGGGAGATATTTTGAAGCTAGAATGGGCATGACATTCCGACCAATGGGGTTGGTCAGACATGAGGGTTGAAGAGAGGGCAAGATCAAGAGTGATTCCTGCACTTCAAGTTTGGGCAAGTGCTTCTTTATTTGTTCAATCAGGAAGAAAAATGACATGATGTAAAACTTGGGGGAAATGAGGAATAGGATAACTGCAGCAAGTATTAATTGAGTAATGCCAGCTCTCTGCCCAACCCTGCAGCAGGTAAGAAAAGGTTTCACAAGGCCTGAATGTTTCCCATGCATTCTAGGTAGATGGGATTACAGTCCTGCCTTTCTGGTTCCTGGACTGATAAAGTAAATAAAATTGAGCTCATAGCTCATGAAAATAAATCATGTACTGAGTGAATAGTGATTATATGAGAGTGAGATGGGTTGTTATTTTAAACTAGGATTTTCTGCCTACCAGAAATCTGGGGGAAAAGATCAATGCATGATGAAATTTTGGAAGTCAAGTAATGGAAGAAGATACAATTAGCCAGATAAAGAACTTCCAAAACTGAAGCCTGAAATCAGAAAGAAAGAAATATAGCAGGAGAGAAAAATGGAAAGATGATCTCAGAGACAAAAGCATTCACAGGATTTGAATGTGTGAGAAGAGAAGACCCCTCATCAGAAGAACCTGAGTAAGAAAAGCCTCACCAACACAATCCAGAAGGAAAAGGGAAGTTAGGTGACACACTGTTGTCTTACAGTAAAAGAGGAAATTAAAGGACAAAGGGCACACTGGCAGATGGCATCAGGATGACCATGAGTGCACAGTTGGCCCTGCTCTCTTACTCCACCCCAGGGAGGGAGGGAAGGCTTTTGTCGTTGTGGTCCCAAAGGGAGCTGAAGATCTTTTGTGTTTCTTGTGCTCCTATGCCATTCCCATCCTTTCCTCCCTCCTGCCCTACAGAGCCAGCACCTGGCCAGAGCCCTGTCCCTACAGACTGGGCTTCCCTCCCATTCCCTGGCAGAAGGGCATCCTTCCTCTGCCATTGTCACAGTCATTGCCAACAACATTGATCAGCATGGATTCTGTCAGATGTGAGGAGGCACAGTGGTATGAGAGGTGCAGGACAAAGCAATTCACAGCCTTTCATAGTTACTACGTCAAAGGGCTCACCCAGCAATTCACTGACATCAATTAATTAGGAAAGGCTTGCTTCAGGGAGAGAAAAATGGAGCCAGCTGACAGAAGTATCTCACTGTAAGAGGCAGCCTAGACTAAGGACGGAAGCTGTGCCCATCTAGGGGAGTTGAGGGAGGTTTCCAGCTGACAGACAGCAAGAAGTCAGGAACCTCACACCCACGGATGCAAGGAAATGCATTCCACCTTCCAGAGTAAGCTTGGAAATGGATTCTTCCCCAGTCAAGCTTCCAGACTAGCACACAGCCTGGCTGACACCTCGAATCCAGCCTTATGAGACCTTGAGCAAAAGACTCAGCTGATCTGAGCCCATACTCCCAACCCTCAGAAACTGTGAGATGATGCAGGTACATTCTTTTAAGTTGCTATCTTTGTGGTAATCTGTCACATGGAAATGGATAACTAAAGACCTCACAGGTGTCGGGAGAAATCAATGGAATCCTGCCCACAGAGTCTGACACATTTTAGGCCATTTTAGGGAATGTTGGCTATTCCTAGTATCTCCATCACAACTTTGTGGTACCAGAGACCAGGAGGAGAAATCTGTGGCCTTGGACCTTGAGGGAAGTCCTCCCAAGAAAGCAGATCTTGAGGTGAGTAGCCAAGAAGAGTAGGACTTCAATAATGAGCAAGAAGATGGTGTGGAGGAATGGGAACGTGGATGGGATACTACTGGGGGACAGTACAGAGGTCAGATTTATATGGCAACCTAGCAACTGTCTCCTTCATTCACTCATTCAGGTTACTCCTAGGAGCTGTGGAAACAAAGGTCAATAGGCTCATTGATTTACAGAGAAGTATAGGACTTACAGAGATGTGCCATGTCCACAGTTGGAGAATGTGCTAGGGGCCTTCAGTTTGGGCTTAATGGAGGATCTCTAACAAGGGGAAGGTGAGAGGTGGTCGAAGAGTTAGGGAAAGGTCAGTGGGGCCACCACTGTCCTCACACAAAGGTGTGACTCAGAAAACCAGGCCCCTGTGACAGGACCAGTCAGAAAAGGCATGTCTTGAGTAGCTGCAGCCCTGTTGGTACTAGACTTGTCAGGCAGAAGGTGGCTTTATGCATAATAAGAAAGATGGCCCTTCCTATGGAGGGGCAAATGCCATTCCCGGCCATTGGAAATGGAGTGTGGGCTAGATGCCAGCTCCTGCTTTCCCCATTCAGCTGGTAACTTTGTGCAGGGCACACACTCTGTAGCCATGTGCCAGGGCCCTCCAACGTCAAAAAGGCAAAGGCTCTGGACCCAGGGTTCTGCCCCCTATAGACCTACTTCCAAGACCAACAGTGGCTGTCCACCTGTCCCCAGTTCATGCACAACTCTGCAAAGTTGTCTGTATGTTGCCCATCTTGCTCCAGCCAGATGCCATGTCTATGAAAGAAGGGGTCGGGCCAGGTACCCCTGGGTTGCCTTCTCCTCCTGCATTCTGCCCTTCCAGCACTGTGTTCTCTGAGAGGGTTAGAATCCTGTCTTGGCATTTCCCCTACAAGGTCCAGCCCAGGGTGAGCTCACAGAGCCCTTATTGACTCCCATGGAAACATTCAGGATGATCCAGTCCACTTGTGGTGGGGAGGTCAAAAGTCTACTCAGGATAGTGAAAGGACGGGTTGATTACAGTTTTTTCAAGTCCAAACCATGAGAATCAACAGCATTCACTTCCAGACAGCATCACAGGTATCCACGCCAATTGGCTGGTTATTCCAGGCCTGAGAGAACCAAAAGACTTAATGGCAATGAACGCCCACCCACTTATAAAAACACTTGCTGTTTTTAGAGGATGAATCAGTTTCTTTAGTAACTGCAACAACTTGGGCAAGTTTGGGGACAACTGTGTGCTGGCATCCACCTCCAGCCCTTCACCCCTGCCTCCAAAGAGCTCCACTCAGTGCCTTCTTCAGGCCAACTGCAAATGTAAAAGACTGCTCAATGCTTCTAGGTCTTGGCCCCCCAAAGGTGCTTTCTCTAACAATCAGTCTTAAGATCCAGAAGGAAATTCTTTCAGAGGAGAAGGAGCTGCTAGGCGTAGGTCACTGGTTTGTGGACAGGCAGTCAGAGACTGAAATAGCCTTAATAATAGAGAGGTTATTAATTAGCCTTAATGATTCCTAATTAACCTTGATAATTCAAAGAGTCCCTTGCAATAACAGTGTTGTGAAGAATGTGCTCATTTAACAAAGACTTTTTATGTAGATGGCTGCCCAGACAGCAGCCATTACCAAGTTGGAAAAGATGAAGTCCCTGCCCTCCAACTATAGGTCATTGGAGCCATAGGACATGGAACCCAATAGGTGTAGAACAACGCAGAACACAGTGAGACAAGAGAGTCACCACAAAGAACTTGGAGGCATTGCATGGGTTGACTAAGAAGTCTTCATGAAGAAGATGACATTGGGATAGAGGGATGGATAGCACATCTGCAGGCCTGGAAGAGAGGAGCACATTTTAAGCCAAGGGAAGAATCTGAGCAAACACAGTGTCCTAGGGAAGTTCAAGGTTTGTGCAGAAAACAGCGAGAGGCTGGCTGGGTGGGGGATATTCGGTGGGATATCCAGTGTGGGATCACTGAGAGCTAGAAAGCCATTTGCAGCCCAAGCAAGAAGAGGCAATGCCAGAAGAAAGGGTTCAGTAGGTAAGGTTAGAGCCACAAATGATTTTAGAGGAGGACACACTTGAGCTCCATTTGTAGCACACTGCTCGGTGATAGGGGCTAGAGCAGATAACCAGGGGACAGAAACTGAGGGCCTGAACTGATGGGGACAGAAGAGCAATTGAAGGTCTTATGGGACAGAACTGAAATGTGCACAAGCATCTTTTTGAAATTGGGAATCCAGACTGGCCCCTATTATATAGCCAATAAGAAGTCCTCAGTCGGCTTCGTGGTAAGACATCTGCTTTTATTTGCTGAAGTCTTGGGTATCAATAGCATCAACACCTGACCTGGATTCGTGGCTAATGGGACTGACTCAAACAGTGGACAGACCAGGAAAAGGGAATCAAATGAGATCAGAAGACTGAGCTTGTAGCCCAGGCTAGCAGCTGTGTGACTGCAGGTAAATGGCTTTTCCTCTCAGGACCTCCGTGTCTCCAGCTGTAAAATGGGACTATCCAGGGCTCGTTCCAACCCTTACACATGACGATTCTGAGAATGCCAAGTCTTGTGCAGAGGCCTGTGCTGGAAGAGGGGCCAGACACTGTCCTGACTGCTTTTACATACATCAAAACTCATTTATTTCTCAAAATAATGCCATGAAGTCCATACTTGGTGCTGGCTGAACGTTTACATCCCCCTAAAATGCTTCTGTTGAAATCCTAAAACCCCCGGGAATGGTATTGGGACTTGGGGTCTTTGGGAGGTGATGAGGGCTTGAGGGCAGAGCTGAGCCGCATGAATGAGATCAGTGCCCTTAGGAGAGATACGTCAGAGAACTAGCTCGCCCCTGCTGCCATGTGGAGACCAGAGGGAAGATGGCCATCTGGGCACCAGGACACAGGTCTCCACCAGACCCTGAATCTGGCAATACCATGATCTTGGACTCCCAGTCTCCAGAACTGTGAGAGGTAAATCCCCGTTGTTTATAACCCACGCGGTTGATGGCATTTCATTACAGCAGCCTGAGCTAAGACAGTAGCGTGATCACTCCCATGTGAGAATGAGGAAAGGGGGGCAGGGAGAGTTAGATAGAAGCACAGGACTCCAACTCAAGCAATCTGGCTTCAGAGCCCAGGCTTCCAGGCATATAGACAGCCACTGCATACAACACAGCCATACAGCCTGACCCCGGGAGAGGCGGGGCCCCATCGCGGCAACAGTACCTCTTGATGAGTGCCCGAGAGCCGAGCTTGAAGGCCAGCACCCCGGGCCCTTCCTCCCAGGGCCCAGACCACTCCAACAGGCAGGAAACTGTACTCAGTGCTGCTTAGACAATGGTTTGGGGATTGCAGCGTGGGTGGTGTGAGCCTGGAGACAGGGAATTGTGGGGTCTTGAACCTGGTCACTCAGGAAATGTCACCCCCCCACACCCACGCCCTCCCACCTGGGCTGCTGGGAAGTTGAACTGATCTGGTATGAATCATGTCCACTCTCCATCTACCACCAGCTCTTTTCTGTGGCCGGAATTTCGTGTGTCACATTTCCCAAATATTAGAATTCCTGGTGCCCTAGTTAAAGAGGACAGTACCTGTCCAGAGGATCTGTACCGTCCGGACAGGTAAAAAAGAATGGATCCTGTTTGAGGTTGCAAGCAAGATTAATTATCTGGGAGTGTGCCCCCCCCCACCTTGTTAGAAAGATTCACAGTATGCAAGGCATGTCTGTAAAAATGATGTCATTTCATGCTCAGAAACGACCCTGTGCGCTCACTTAGGAGAGATGCTATAGAATGCTCGTTTCATGGCTGCCAGAACTAAGGCAGATGAGACAAAATCCTGGAGTCCAAGCCAACCCTCTGCCAAATATCAGGGGAGTGGAAACCCCGCTCTTCTGTCTTCAGATCCAGCACCCTTCTCTTCACACCAGAACATCCCAGTGTGAAATGGAAAGTCAGTGGCCTCTGTGGATTTTAATCATGTGTGATGAACAGCCAGACAAGAAAGTCCTATCACCGCCATCGGGTTCCAGTCCTAGAGCACCTCCCACCGTGTCCACGTGCCTTGCTTTGTCTACGCGGGAGCCATTCCAGGTTGGCCGAGGAGGCTGAGAGAGGTGTGCTGCGTGCATTGCTACTTTGGGATTGCCATAACTGCCTCACTTGTGTGAGTACCACAGTTCCATGGGCAACACTGAGGGGAAGGAGCACAGGCTCCTGGACAGAGCCTCGGACTGTGAGCCTTGAAGCCTGAGTTCAAGTCCCTGCTCTGGCATTTACTGATGGGATTGTGACAAGCCGTGTACCTTCTCTGGGACTCCTCTTCTTCATCTGTAAAATGGGGATGATAACCCGTGTCCCACGTGTATCCCAGGGTTGTTACAGGAACCAGACGTGATAAAAGACATCAGAGAAGCATATTTGTCCCCTGAGGAACATGTGCTTTGCCAAGAAGCACAAGAAGGGCCTGAAGAAGACACAGGCCAGCAACACCAAGGCCATGAGTGCATGTGCTAAGGCTTATCAAGGCCTGTCAAGGAGAAGGTCAAGCCCAAGATCCCAAAGGACAGAGCCAAAAGCTCAATCAACTTGCCTACATCGCTCACCCCAAGCTTGGGAAACATGCTTGTGGCCACATTGCTGAGGGTCTTGGGCTCTGCTGCCCAAAGGCCAAGGCCGAGGCTCAAACCGAGGCTCAAGCTGGGGCTCCAGCACTGGCTCCAGCTCCAGACCCTGCTGCAGTCCTGGCTCCTAAGGGTGCCCAGTCCCCCACAAAAGCTCCAGTGTAGAGTCTTCTGTCTGCCAGTGTGAGGAAAGAGGGACTGGTGTGACCCTTGGGCTTCTATCTGCATGGACTGGTGGCCTCCTATGCTGTTTGTACAACTAAACCTGAGGCAAGAAAAAAAAAAAAATGGGGCACCTGGGTGGCTCAGTTGGTTAAGTGTCTGCGTTTGGTTCAGGTCGTGGTCCCAGGGTCCTGGAATCAAGTCCTGCATGGGGTTCTCTGCTCAGCAGGGAGTCTGCCTATCCCTTTCCCTCTGCCTGCCGCTCTCCCTGCTTGTTCTCTCTCTATATATCAAACAATAAAATCTTAAAAAAAAAAAAAAAGATAGAAGGGGAGGTGAACCTTGAGAGACTATGGACTTGGAAAAAAAATCTGGGGGGTTTTAAGTGGTGGGGGTGGGGTGGGAGGTTGGGGGAACCAGGTGGTGGGTATTAGAGAGGGCACGGATTGCATGGAGCACTGGGTGTGGTACAAAAACAATGAATTCTGTTATGCTGAAAATAAATAAAAAATAAATTTAAAAAAAAAAAAGATATGTGGGAACGGTCAATTCCCAGCCATTCAGAATCTTTCCCACTCCAGGGTCATTTGCTGCCTCTGGAAAAATGACTAGAGTGTCTAAGGACATAACTTGGACCTCCTCCTGCTGCTAAGACCACCTGTCAGGTCCCCTGACTAACACCCTGTGACTTGGAATCTTCCTGCTAACCTCACTGAAAACATTGTCAGTAGACCAAAGGTGCATGGAATCACTGGCTTCCTTTGGGGAGGTGGTCCCACTAAGAAA
This sequence comes from Mustela nigripes, assembly GCF_022355385.1. Classification (NCBI taxonomy): domain Eukaryota; kingdom Metazoa; phylum Chordata; class Mammalia; order Carnivora; family Mustelidae; genus Mustela; species Mustela nigripes. The sequence continues at coordinate 103,674,293 of NC_081558.1, forward strand.
TGTGAGATGGGGCATGGAGCCACCTTTATGGGGTGGTACAGGGAGCAGCTTGGCTGCCTGGGGAGCGGGGAGTCTCATGTGCTGTAGCAGCCCACGAATCCTGAGCCACCTTTCCACTCCTTCCAACTCAGTGTGTCTGGACCATCTCTAACTTCTCCTGTGGCCCTGAAAATCTCTGAATCTATGCAGCTAGTTCACAACTATTCACCACTCCACCACTCTCACCCATTCACTTTCCCTCTCTAAATGTCATTGCCCCCTCTGCAGACCCCAAATCACACTTACTTTCTGCCAGCCTCAGGGTGCTGCTGGACAGTCTGATTAGAAAGTCACTCTCAACCTGATGATCTCCTTGGAGGACATCTGCCTCGCTCCAGCAGTCGGTTGTAACAAGGTCACTGCTGGAACTGGCAGCTCGCACAGCTTCAGAATTCAAGCAAAGCACTGCAGACTTTTCCACAAGATCTGTGTAAGCTTGGGGTGGCCTGGGGGTGACTGCTGTCCAGCCAACGTCAACCTTCCCCTGCAGCAGCCTCCAGGCTGCTGATAGATGGACCAGGGTCCATTGATCCCCACTAGGCTTGTTGGGACAACTCATAAAGTTCTCCCCACAGATAGCACTCAGGCTTGCTGCTGTCCTTCCTCAGAAATCATCTCTATCTTCCTGCAGAAGAATGAGTGGAAGATTGAAATTCATAAAATGCTACTTCTAGTCTCGCCGGTCTTTAGCCTGCAGGAAGTGGAAACCACTAAGAATTTGTGCAATAGTTCTGCTGTTCTCAGTGGGTGTAATGATGGATCCCTAGGGTCAGCAAGACCCTTTCAGGGGTGACGTGAGGTCAGAACTCTTTTCATAACGGTACGAAGACGTTCGTTGCCTTTTCTCTCTCTGTTGATTTTTTTTTTTTTTTTTTTTTTGGCAGCAATAGTACAAAAGCAACAGTGAATAAAACTGTTGTCTCCTTAACCAAGATCAAGATAGCAACACTACACCACACTGGGCAACATTATACTCTCCACTCTCATGCACTAACTGTAAAAAAAAAAAAAATTTTTTTTTTAAAAACTGGTTTCACTCAAGATGGTCTGATGGTATGTGAGGAAACAATGAAGTTATCGACTTTATTAAATCTCAACCTTTGGGTAACACACTGTCTTAACACTGTGTGTGATGAGCCAATAAGTGTGGTAACCACTTCTGCTGTGTTCGGAAGGACCACACCATCTCCAGGAAGAGCCAGTCATGGGACTGAGTACAGAGAGCTGTCCTAGTCACTCCTTCAGTAAACGTGTTTTTATGTGAAGGAAAAAACTGACAAGGTCTGGTTATTCAGACATGGGTTTTAGCAGCTCCTTTTTCAAAAATGAATCTTCAGGGGCGCCTGGGTGGCTCAGTGGGTAAGCCTCTACCTTCAGCTCAGGTCATGATCCCAGGGGCCTGGGATCGAGTCCCGCATCGGGCTCTCTGCTCAGCAGGGAGCCTGCTTCTCCTCATCTCTCTCTCTGTCTGTCTCTCTGCCTATTTGTGATCTCTCTCTCTGTCAAATAAATAAATAAAATCTTTTTAAAAAAATGAATCTTCAGGCGAAATGATGGACAGTATTTATTGCTAATGAGAGAATCTGAGCTTTCTTTAAAAAAAAAAAAGTTTTTTTTTTTTTAATTTATTTATTTGACACAGAGAGAGCAAGCACAGGCAGGGGGAATAGCAGGAAGAGGGAGAAGCAGGCTCCCCGCTGAGCAGGGAGCCTGACATAGGGCTTGATCCCAGGACCCTGGAATCGTGACAGAGGCCAAAGACAGACAGATGCTTCACCAACTGAGCCACACAGGTGCCCAGAACCCAAGCTTTCAAGTGAGAATTAGAATTTTGGAAAAACTGCTTCTGCTATTGTGAGCTTGACAGCTTTCCAATATTTAAAGCCTTGGTCGATGATGGCCCATTGGTGACATTAACAAGAATGAGTTTTCAATATTGAATAATGAAATATGTTGATATTTGGAGAAAGTGAACCAATATGTTTCAAATGACACATGGACTGTATTAGGAAGATTAACCTTGTTCAAAGTGCAAGGTAAAGGAAGAATTTTAACGTAAGAATGCCAAAGTTCAAGGTGCTTGAGTGGCTCAGTCAGTTGAGCGTCTGACTCTTGATTTGGGCTCAGGTTATGATCTCAGGGTCCTGGGATCAAGCCCTGAGTCGGGCTCCAAGCTCAGTATGGAATCTACTTGAGGTTTTCTTTCCTCTTCCCTCTGTCCCTCCCACTCATGCTATCTCTCTCTCCCTCCCTCTCTCTCTCTCTCTAAAATGAGTAAATTCATCTTTAAAAAAAAAAAATGCAAAAAGTTCACTGATGTGGTTTCAAATGTCACCTTATAAGGAAATTTTAAGAAACTACTACTTCTTGAGTTGAAATGTAAAAATGTTCCCCTAAACATTAAAGTAATTTGCAAAAATATAAAACAATGTCACACTTCTCGGTAACATTTTTTGAATACTTAAAAAAATGTTTTAATTTATTTGAAACAGAGTGAGAGAGAGCACAGGAGGGGAGGACAGCCAGAGAGAGTGGGAAAAGCAGACTCTCCACTGACCAGGGAGCCTGATAAGGGTCTGGATCCCAGGACTCTGAGATCATGACCTGAGCCAAAGGCAGACGCTTAACTGACTGAGCCACCAGGCGTCCCTCAGTAACATTTTTGTTTTGGGAAATATAAAAACTTTTTATAAAAATTGTTACTTATAGTGACATGTTTATTAGTGTTATTTTATTTTTTTAAAGATTTTATTTATTTATTTGACAGAGAGAGACAGCCAGAGAGGGAACACCATAGGGGGAGTGGGAGAGGGAGGAATAGACTTCCCACCGGGCAGGGAGCCAGACTCCGAGCTTGATCCCAGGACTCTGGGATCATGACCCGAGCCAAAGGAACACCGATGACTGAGTCAAATAGGTGCCTTCGTGATTGTTACTTTAAAGTGAATTAGGGGCGCCTGGGTGGCTCAGTGGGTTAAAGCCGCTACCTTCGGCTCAGGTCATGATCCCAGGGTCCTGGGATCGAGCCCCACATCGGGCTCTCTGCTCAGCGGGAGCCTGCTTCTTCCTCTCTCTCTGCCTGCCTCTCTGCCTACTTGTGATCTCTGCCTGTCAAATAACTAAATAAAATCTTAAAAAAAAATAAATCAAGTGAATTAGTAAATAAATATTTTCAAATCCCCCTGTTTTAATTTCTAACACTGCAAATATTGACAGTTATAACTCAAACAAAATCTCTTTGGGGTCCTCTGTAATTTTTAACAATGGAAAAAAGTCTTGAGAACAGATTGTTTAAGAACCCCTAAGTTTCAATATCTGTAATATTATGACTAGGGACCCACAACAGTGGGGAGGCCTGTGGTCAAGGATTGTATGGGAGCCTTCTGGAGAGACTGGCAGGAGCTGATGAGGGCCAGAACAGTTCTTAAAGGTGACAATGGGCTGGCCAGAGGTGTGATGTACATTCATCATGAAAACCAACGTCACTGGGTCACACTTTGGTTTGATTCCACTGCTGACGTCTATAAGACCATGGCCTGGGAGTGGACTTGGTCTCCTGTGAGTGTCGTTTCCAGTGCCAGTTACTCAAGGAAGAGATGCATATCCTGACAAGAAGCAGGAACAAAGCATATAAATAGGAGAGGCTTGTTCCAGTCATCTGGACGGAGGCTTGGGGAATTAAGGGGATTGACTAGGCATGTACTCTGCTTGTCAAGTGCTGAGATAATGCCCACCAGTGGGAGACAGAAGGGGAGGTCAGGAGGAGGTGGGACCCCCAGTCTTCAAAGAGAAAAGCCCACCCTGTGTCTCCTTTTGCCCTGCATTCTCTTCCTTTCTGTTATCACTGAGTCTCTCAAGACCCAAATCTTGTCAGAGTCCAGCTTTGTCTCCGCTGGAGGAAAGTAAAGTAAGAGGCATGAGTTTATGCCGGAAGAATATCAGGTCGCGTCCAGAGTACTGTGGGATGGGAGCAATGGTTAGAGAGAAATCCTCAAGAAAAAGAGAAAACTCATGAATCAGAGAAGTGGCTTCTCCATCTAGGCACAGTCAGATTTTGTTGACAAAAAGCCAGCATTTTCCTTATAGGAAGTGACTGACCTGAGGTATATTTTGGAAGAAAGAGTAAATGGAATTTGTTGAGTGCAGCCACTGAGATGATCCTCAAACCTCTTCTTCTTGGGGTCCAAGATGCTGGTGGGATGCCCAGACAGAGATGCCCAGAAGACAGCCTCTTACAGATGCTGAGTGAGGCTCCGGAGTGCTCAAGTGAGCCTACTGCCCTGAGAACCATAGGTCTACCTGAGTCATCTGTGGACAACAACAAAAAGGAATATGGCCGTCCCAGACCCACTGAATCCAATTCTCCAGGGATGCTTCTGAGGCATGCCACAGGGGCTCACAAGGTCAAGGAGACATTGGGATCTCCCAGGAAAAAGAGAATGAGTTCAAAATGCAGCCCCAAACCCAAGAGCATCTTGCTCTTAAGCACCAGTGGTCTGCCCTTCCTTTCAGTAAAGAATGTGCTTAATTAAACCCTGATGAGCTTTCCATGGCTGGCACCATCCAGCCCATAGAGTACATGAATCACTTGTCCTTTGGCAGGGCAAGGGTCCTCCGCTAATGTTTGCAGCCTTAAATGAAGCCACTTAAGCTTCCCCATCGATCAGGCATAACTTGGATCTCAGAAGCCTCCCATGGCCTGGCCAGAAGGCAGTCAGCGAGCGAGCCGGAAGGTATTGGGTGACAACCCCCAGCCCTTCCTCGATGCTGCCTGTGGGAAGTAGGCACCGTCTCCTGGAAACAAACCCTTTCGCTGTGCCCCAAGACTGGATGAAATGAACATTTCTGAAACATGTCCAGGAATCAGACTGTTCTCTGGGAGGCTGCAAGCTGTCTCTTCTAGCAAAGAAGGAGACAAGGTGAGTAAAACACTTTTCATGTTTTAAACAAGCTTCTCTTGGTCATATACAAAGAACTACCTCTACAGACCAGGGTTTTAAACCTCTTCTTTTAAATGTTGCTGTTTTATTCCCCTTATAGAGTATATGGTTTGAACCATATTGCCTGCTGGAATGCCGTAAGTAGTGCCTTGTTGGCCTGTGTACTAAGGAATCAATGACAAGTGAGCATATAATCTTCAGGTCAACCTTGTCTAATATAGTGGGTACTCAATAAATGTTTGCTGCCATGAATCCAACCCAATGTCTCCATACTACTACTATGTAGATCTATTTTCCACCAAAGGCAAAGAAAATGGATATTTTGGTCACTTTTATAGTCTTGTTACAGTTAAAAAATTTTTGGAAATAGCTCAAGGATTTATTTGTAGTACCATGGAGCACTCTGGTTCCAGGGAATCCATGGCGAAAGTTTTTATATGGGCTTTGGTCCCCAAACTGAACACTGACGAGGTATATGCTTCTTCCTACCAGAACATGCAGGAATGCCAAGCAGGACGTCTCAGTTGTCCCTGGCAGAGAGGGGAATGCCTGCTAAGTACAGATAATGGAGATGCTTCATTTGAGTTTCTGGAACAGGAAGAAGATGGCACTGGCCCAAGGACATATTTTGGAGGCTGCATAGTTATATGAACAGGTTCGAATGAGCTAGAAGAAGTTGTTAAGGCACCTGGAAACACCTGTGACATTGACTGAAGGAAAGGTGGGTCAGGAACTTCAGTCTCCCCGTCTGCCTGCAGTGGGAGCTCAGTCCCACCGAGGTACGTGTCAGGCTGCATACCAATTCATCCCTTGGTTAACTACCAAGGTTAAGACTTACCACCCTGGTTTAGTCTTGCCATTGTCGCTCCAAGAGCGAGGGTGCATGAATGGCAGGAGCCAGGGCACTGAAGCCAGAGCTCAGTCCCCTGGCGAGACCTTCTGCTCACAATTTGGAACGATCCCTTCACCTCCTTTGCCCCAGCATCTTAATCTGTAAGTAGCATGCAAGTTCGTACCTAATTCTTGGAGCTGTTACTAGATCCATTAATAGATGTTGAAGAAAATGCTTAGAAAATCTTAAAGCAGGCTAGGTTTTAAATGTTTCATTTCTGATGCTTGAAGATTTAAGGATTTCTTTTCCTATTTATAAAAGTCACAGATATATGGGTTGCAATCATTTGGGAAAGCACAAAAAGAATAAGGAACAAAAAATTCTCCAGAACCTTGCCACCTGAGCAACCCGGGTCATTTTTATTTCTTTCCTTCTTTTTTTTTTTTTTTTTTTTTGAACCAATTTTTTCTGTACAGTTGAGATCATACTCTGTGATTTTGAATGCTGTTTTAAGGTATTGCTTTCTTTTTTTTCTCAACATAGTATAATCATTTTCCCATGCTATTAAAAAGTCTTTTCAAACACAATATGTAACCACCACATGAACATTTTTGAGCATAAAGCTTTTTACGCATTTTGGATTAATTTGGAAGATAAGTGCCCAGAAGTCAGATCACTGGGTTAAAAAGTGCGCCTCTTTCAAGATCCTTGATGCATGTGCTGTAAGCTATCATTGTATCCCCTTTTTTCCCAGAGTTGGAAAATGAAGCACAAAAATTGAAATATTCTGTCCTAGTTCACACAGCTACTCGTCAACAAGTCTAGGACAAAACACAGGGTGAGACACTCTACGTTCTGTGGTCTATGCTCAGCACAGCCCAACAGAGAAGCTGCTACTGTCCTACAGAGCATCTGATAATTGCACCAAGGAGGACAAACAGACCTGTGGGTGATCAAATAGGGCCCAAAGGCTGCTGCCCCCGGGGGGCAGGACACTCCATCACCCCAAGCAAACAAAGCAAGTCCCTTTGACTATCATCTTCAGCCTCCAGTCTGGACCTAACACACTGCCCTTCTGCCCAGATACCTCACTACTGAAATGAATACAGAAACGTTTTGGTTTTGATTTACATAAAAAGACCCAACATAATCCATTTGCTCCAGCTTAATGTAACTGTTTGCTCTGTTGGCTATAAAACTGATCTGGCTGGATCCCAAAGCCAGCAGGTTGGGGTGAATGAGACAGCCAGCTCCAGAATACATGCCCCAAGCCGGAATCTGCCCACGAGTGGCAGGAGAATGCAGTCCATTCAAGATCAAGTCCGAGGGCCTGAACCACGGCTCAGCGCTCATCCCAGGCACTGCTGGTGGCACCATGAAGAAATGCCCTCAGTCCTGGCCCTTGGGACAGAGGGCCTGGCCCTACACAAACACTCTGATGGGCAACTTCCTGGGGTCCTCAGAGCATAGAGAACAGGGCGCTAGTTTGTTCTCCCCAGTGACCGGAAACTCAGAACACCACACCAGCCCTTGTGAAACCAGGACCAATGGGACACACAGGGTGGGCGTGTCTAATGCTGCCATGCAGACTGCAACATCCCAGGACTTGGACACAAGGCCCATGTTCTGGGTATAGGGTCTAGTCCAGAAATCTGTGGGAAACAGGGCATTCCTACGCCCGCATCCCTATGCTCCAGGACAAGGGTAACGGACAGGAGGATATGGATTCTGCAACGTTTTTGAGCCTGGAAAACTGTCCCCGCCCCACCCCCATGGAAGATCTGTCTCATCTCTCTCAGAAAGGGGAATGGTGAGTTCAGGGAAGAAACCTAGCAGGAGACTGGGTAATCTGTGCAAAAACACACCTGTGAAGTGTCAGGAACCCAAGCTGCCGACACGGAATGGGCCATATATGTCATTTACATTATGAAAAGTTCATGGGTACAAAAGAACACACTTTTTGCAAGAACATATTCAAGTAAAAAGATAACCCTAAAGGCATTAAAATGGTGATCTACGGGTAAAGAAAGGGAATGGATTGGAGTATGGAAAGAATCGCCTTTGGTCTGGAAAAAGAAAGGCCTTTCAGGGGCCAGTTTAGAGAATGTCCATGAATTGAGGAATATCATTAACTCAGTCCTCTGGACCTAAGGTCCAAAATTCTTAAATGAAAAGAAAGAAAAAACAAACCCTAGGAGATGTTGGTAAGAATGGTTTTGCAGGGTCCATGAGTTTATTTTTGTAATGGAAGGAGATCACTTGACTCTATATGAGACAGAAAAATTTTGACCCTGGGGGCACATTTGGGCCACCAGGGGAGGCTTTAGAAGACACTGGATTAGTCGCTCAGGGTGAGTCCAGGCTTTGATAGTGAAAAAGAGCCTGGTGGGTCTGCTGAGCAGCTCGGCATGAGAGAACAGCACTGACGTATCCCTCAGGTGACTTTGGGCTCCAGTGTGTGGAACCCTCAGGAAGGAGGGCTGGCTGAAAGAAGAGGAAGAAGCATTTTTATTTTTTCAATTTTTAAAATTTATTTTATTTTAAGTCAATGAATTAACATATAGCATATTATTAGTTTCAGAGGTAGAATTCAGTGATTCATCCATTACGTATAACACCCAGCACTCATCACGTCAAGTGCCCTCCTCAATGCCCGGCGCCCAGTGACCCCATCCCCCTACATCCTCCCCTCCAGCAACTCTCAGTGTATTTCCTATAGTTAAGAGTCTCTTATGGTTTGTCTCCCTCTCTGATTTCGTCTTATTTTTTTTTTCCCTTCACGCATGATCTTCTGTTTTGTTTCTTAAATTCCACGTATGAGTGAAATCATATGATAATTGCATTTCTCTGACTTATTTCACTTAGCCTAACACCCTCTGGTTCCATCCATGTCACTGCAAATGGCAAGGTTTCATTTGTTTTGATGGCTGAGGAGTGTTCCATTATATACCACATCTGGAAGAAGCATTTTTAGAGAGAAGGCATCTGTTGGAGCGGCTCACACAGAGAAGCACTGTTTTGGAGAGGGATGTTGAGGTAAATGTAGGGCCTGACGCCGCGGTAGGGGATAGGGTCAGGGTGACCCCTGCCACTGACCCCCTCATGTCATGGACGCGAGGAGAAACCTGACACTCTGAGAGAAAGTGAGGAATCCACAGATGGGTCTCCAACACAGGTACCCCGACTCCCTGGGTCTTTCCAGCACTCTTGCCGCTGTCCCATGGAGCTTCCAGCCACTGCCGAGTCTCCCTCATCCTCCTCCTTTCTGAACAAGGCCCACCACAGAACAGGGGAGACCCCACCCCAGAAGGAGCTGGCAAGTGATTCAAGTTTCTTGAGAAAAAGGCAAAAGAGTTGAGGAAGGAATCTGACTAGTTCTTGTTCATTCCTTTCCCTTTCTCAGGGATATATTTCCCTTCACGGCAAACTCTCTGTCACACTCTGAATTTGGGTCTTTTTTTTTTTTTTTTTCTTCTTAATCCCTTCATTCTGGAAGCTCATTTGTTTTTAGTTCTTTCAGTGTTGCCAGCCAGGCTTGGTGATTATCCTAACAACTCTTGATCCCCTGAAGCCGTGAAAGTCTGTTTGGCCACCCTATTAAGGAAGGGAAGTCCGCCCAGCGAGGGTCTGAAGGGGGTGGCTGCGAACATTTGGTTTCAGCCAGAACATGTGGAGGGTCCTGTGCCCACATGTTCAAGGTTTCCACATTTGCTCAGTTTTTACAGACAAGAAAAGTAGGCCCAAGAGAGGTTACATAAACATCCAAGTTATGTGCAAACTCCTCCAAGGGGACTGGGTCTTACTCAGTCCCCTTATAGGGGATGGTGCCTTGCAGCCCAGACCAACGACAGCACAGAGTAGATGCTCATAGAATGCTCACCCAAGGGAGCGGCTGAGCCGAGCTCTGCCCTAGGCCTTCTGACAGCAAGCCCCTCACTGGACCCATCAGCACAGGAGTGGTTCTCATCTGAAGACCATATTAGATACACCTGGCCTTGGCTAGGTCTGCACGCAATCCTGACCTAGCACTGTGCTGGGCACACAGCTGGTGCTCAGCCAACATTCACTGGACGGTCCTAACAACTCAGTTCACAACTACTTTGGCCCTAATTGTCCACTGTCTGACCAGATGTATTGGCAAAAAGCCTGCTACCAGGGTGGGTCCTGAGAAACATTCCAGAAGAAAATCCAGAATCACAGGGCTGGGAGGGAAACTAAAGGTCATCCAGGTTTTTTCCTATACACACACACACACACACACACACACACACATACACACACACACACACACACACACACACCCCACCCCCCCACACCCCCCCGCTTCTCTCCCCTCAGGCACACACACTCTGCCGCTGATTGGTTGAACCTGCAGGGACATTTCTCACTCAGGAATATTTCTTTATTTGAAATGGCTAAGGTGGAGAAACTACACCAAGGGAACATTTACAGGTATTCTAGCCACAGCTCACCTGAAGACCCAGCTGACAGCTGCATGAATCACCAGCCACATAAGTGGAGCTACCTTCATATAATATATTGTGATAGAGTTGTGAACCATTATTAGAGTTAGATAGAGATAGAGTTAGATTATTAGAGTTAGATAGAGATAGAGATAGAGTTATGAACTATTATTAGAGCTCAAGGAGAGAGCAGTTATTAGTGGTGGGGATATCAGGGAAGGTTTTCTCGAGGAGGTGGCAAGTGGGATGGTCGTTACAAAATGGCAAGGCTCTGGCCTTGGTAGCCTGGACAAGCTGTGACGTGACTGCAGTCATGTAGGACCTTGAGCACCAGGCTAATTGCTGTCAACCAGAGAGGGCCATGCCCTTGGAAGCCCCAGGGTGCCCAGCAGGGTGGTGACAGGGGAAGAGTTTTCAGTCACTAGATGATGTCTTCTTGCCCCAGGGACTCTGAACAAGGCCTCAAGACTCTGACCAGTTTCCTCATCTCTCAAGGAAGGGCAAGAGGTGGGAAGGGCAGTGGGACAAGTACAAGGGGATTTAGGGCCTTGGACTTGCTAGTCTCACTGAGTCTCTAGTCTTCTCACCCGTAGAGAGGGATGGCAATGTCATCTTTATTCAAGAAAACATGAATGTTTGAGAAACATCACAAATGGAAGAGCAAAGATGATTGCTGTCTCTGGGGACTTACCTGAGGAGATATGAAAACGGGGGTGACTGAGCAGCTGGGGGCCAGTGTTCCCAGGGTTGTCTTCACTAAGACGTCATGATGGAGGCTGGCCAGCAGTGGCATCTTCCACAGGATGGTTGCTAGAACACTGGTACACGTCCTCTTTGTGTGGTCTCTCAACCTGGGGGAGTTGAGGCCTCTTGGGAGCATGGTGCCTGGCTTCTAAGAGAAAATATTCCAAGAGATAAAAATGGAAATGCATGGAATTTGTATGATCTAGCCTCAGAATGCACATGACAGCACTTCCTCCATGTTTTAGAGGTCAAGGCAGTCACAAAGCTCTGCCTGGGTTCAAAGGGAAGGGATGTAGACCCAACTATTCAATGGGATGGGTGCCAAGGTCAGGTTTTAAAAAGAGCGTGCCAGAAGGATGTGTTGCTGCAGCCATCTTTGAAAAACACCATCTACAACATCCCTCCTCACCTTGGCACTCAATGCCTCCACTGTCCACCCCCAGCAGCCCCTCCTGCTACTGTTGCGCACAAACCCCCCTCAAGGCAGACCGGCTTCCTCACTGTGCCCAGAAGATGCCATACACATCCCAGCCTGAGAGCTGGAGCCCTGTTCTACTCACTTTTCTTGATTATTCAAGTCTTATCTCCCAAAGGACTCACATTCCTGGTATGTTTGATTAGCAGTTAAGACTAAAAAAGAAGTCCCTTGGCAAACGAAGTTCTGGGGTCTTCTTTACTCTAGAGTCAGGGCTGCCTCTTCCTTCGAATGAGTAAAAATTCGACCGTGCTGGGAATCACTTGTTCTGAAAAGCATCTCCCAAGCGTGGGGAGGGGTCCCCTTCAACAGTAATCATTGCAAGCATTCTTATGAAATTCAGGTTCTTTATTTCTCCTAGACAGAAATAATGACTGCAATAAATTAAAATGAGCTTGTTTTAAACCAACAAATAGCATGGCTGACAATAGAAGTGTAAATATGATTACAGTTAGGGGATTTTTTTTTTTCAGCTTTGCTCCATTTCAGCTCATTAAATTTTTCACTAATAAAGAACTAGCCAGCATGGCTCACTAATCACTCTCCAATTAAATCAGGGACCAGGCCCCTGCCCTCCTCTGCAGAACCCAGTCCCTAGGAGTTCCGGGCATCAAATAGTGCTCAGAAGACACATGGGAGCCACTTGATGAGAAACACCCACAAGGCAGCCAAACCATGCAGTTTTCTCTATGCTCCAGCTAGAGATGCAAGTTCCCACTGAGCACAGCAGAAGCACCTAACACAGGACAGGGATTCATACCTGATGGGGAACTTTGGCATCCGTTCTTCACTCACAGTGTGGTGAGGCACAGGGTGAATGTAGGGCTGTCCCCATTTTAATGATGAGAAAACTGAGGTTCAAGGAGATTAGGGGGCTGTTGCAGAATCGGTGCCTCCCATGTAGGGTGCAAAGACTCTGAACCCAGTGTTTCCATTCCCCAGTCTTGATTCTTTTCTCCTATACCGCCTCCCTTCAGCTAGCTTGTTCTCTCATGTTATTGTTCACTCATCGATTGATTTGACCAACTCTGATGAAGTATGTACTTTCTACACAGCATGACATAGGCCCTGGGGCAACAATGATGAGCAAGGCAGAGTCCCTGCTTCCATCGGACATGTTGTCCAGAGGGAGAGACGGCAACAAATATCCGAACAGTTTTATAAATAGAATTTGGCATAATGGCAAATCCTGCAATGGGGTGGAGAATGGCCAGTGTTGTTGGGGGATGGAGGTGAAGAGGGGACCCCTTAGCTAGGATTGCAGGGAAAGGCTCCTCTGAGAAGGTGATGTTAGAGCTGGGACTTTAAAATACCAGTCATTTAACGATCTGGGGGGAAAAGTCCCAGAAAGGGAATACAGAGGGTGCAAAGGCCCTGAGGCAGAAATAGGAATAAGCTGGTCATGTTAGAGTGACAGAAAGGACAGTTAGAGCAGAGCATCTCAAGCAATGGAGAGAATGGAAGGGACCAGAAGGTGTAAGGCCTTGTAAGCCATAATATAGTCTATGTAGGCATTATATTAGCTGCTGTGGTACAGAGGTGAGCAAAATGGGTATGGGTCCCACCCTGCCAGGAACGGCTAGCCCCAAGCCTCCATGAACCTGTCACGCTTGATGTCAAATTGCCTCTGCCCCCTGCGTCGAGGCAACCGGAGAACCACTCTATTTCCCTTACTGGAAGGACTGCCTAATGGATATGATATAGACAGAAAGAGTTAAGAGAAGAAAAACTGGGGTTCCCAGAATCTCTCTTGGATTCAATCTGTCCCTTCTACCTGTCCCTTCTACCCTGCCCCTTCTACCCTTCACCTATGGATCCTGGCACTGGAGGAGGAAGTGCCTAGAATTCCACAATTCCTTTGTGGTTCCCCCAGCCCTCTCACCATCTCCAACACAGAGCCACCTGAAGCCAGAGCCAGCCTGGCCAGCCTCAAGGAGGATGTAAAGTGGCGGAAGATCATCCCCAGAGGCCTAAGTCTTTTTGCAGCATCAGATGGACTGGTGCACCAGTGAAGAAAAGACCTGCTGCATGAAAGTGATTGTTTCCCCAAATCGAAAACAAAGTCTCCTAAAAACAAAGTCCAGGAGTTAACCCTGTTCAATTAGAAGAACAGCTTACTCAGTGTGCTCTTTGGTTCGAAGCTTTAACTGGCACCCAGTGACAATACGCCCAAGTCATGGCAAGGATGGCTAGGTGAGAAGGAAAGAAGAATCTTCCATCACTACAACCTTTCCATCTTCTACCCTCCATACTGGCCTAGTCAATCTCTCTCATTCTCTCTCTCTCTCACACAAACACACACACTTTTCATTCTATTCCCTCCGGATCGCTGTGGGCACGCGCTGCCACGACCCCGACCCCGTCCCTGCATCAGACCAAAGACCATGTTTACTCATAGGCCAACCTTTGGGAAAACAGACATCCGGGATTTGCTTCCTAAACTTCCTATTATGCATAAAGAACCCATTGTCCTTTCAAAGCCAGGACTGAGACCTAACATTTGTCCCGTGTATTGCCACATTACATGGCTACCACGAATGGGGACAGACCGTAAGCAGCTTTGCAGGTCCCTCAAGGATCTGAAGCCACTTCTGCTCTGGCTGGACACCTCAGAGCTGAGCTCTGATGTTTCTCGTTGACTGAGGAGCTTGGCTCAGCCCTGTGAGGCCACTGGCGGGCCCAAAGGCGGCTCTCAACATGGCGCTCCCCTACTAAGGAGCCACTTGTGGGCAACTTGGATGTCCACGCCTGAGGGGTGGAAGGGCTCCTGTGGCAGAGGCACGTCACAGGGCACTATTCTAACTAGCTGTTAGAAGTTGTTGTCTGGATGTACACATGCAAGTATAGATGAATCTTAAAACCACAGTGCCACGGAAAAAGTCAGAAGCAGGGCGTGCTGGAAGAAAACAAAACCATTTACATACATTCAAACGACACCCAAACAACAATGCACCTTATACGAGAATATGTAAAAGACTGAATATGTAAATGTAAGTATGAAATTTTTGTATTATCTAAGAAGATGTAAATAACAACGATGTCAAGTATATTAGAATATACTGTGTATGGATGGGGAAATGAGAGTAAATAAGTAAGACCAACGAGGTTATAATGTGTCATGAGCTAGAGAGTGTGGTAAACTCTATCTTTCACCGGAAGTCAGAAAAATGTAAAGGAAAGTCACAAATCTCTGAGCTGGGGGCCACTGAGTGGCTCAGTCCATTAAGCCTCTGCCTTCGGCTCAGGTCATGATCTCGGGGTCCTGCGATTGAGTCCCGCATCAGGCTCCCTGCTCAGATGGGAGCCTGCTTCTCCCTCTGTCTGCTGCTCCCCCTGCTTGTGCTCTCTCTCTTTCTCTCTCTCTCTCTCTGTCAAATAAATAAATAAAAATCTTTTTTTTAAAAAAAGGCTGGAGTTGGTCTTTTTAGGAAGTAGGGAAGCTCTCTTCCTTGGTTCAGCATATATGCATTCAGTAAACAACTATTTCTAAGTACCTGTTCTGTGCTCGGTGCTCGTTTTAGGTTCGAGGATTGACAAAGATTCTTCCCTCTAACTTCTTCGTTTTTCTCTGCATCATCCAATTTTAGCAAGAATCCTGCCAAGTCAGCTTAGCTCCAATTCCCTGTTCTCTGTATCTGGTTACTCTTGCTATCTAATCAGTCTTCATTGTGATATTGTGATAATGTGGTTTGTAATAGAAATATATAGATGGACTTCATTCCTGTTGCTGGCACAGTGCACCTCAAATTCTTGGAATTTCCTAAGTGCTCAGAGTGATAAGGTACCTTATTATTCATAACAAACCTTTCCAGCCACTGAGTTCATGCCAGTAAAGTAACTTTCAGAAAGCACCTAAGGATGGGGACTGGTTGCCAGGGCAACCAACCATGTGACTGGAGGGTTGGAACTTTCAGTCCCACACCACCCCCCATCTCCAGGGAGGGGAGAAGGGCTGGAGGTTGACTCATTCACTGATGGCCAATGTTTAATAAATTGTGACTGTGTCGTGAAGCCTCCATAAAATCCCAGAAGGAAAGGGTTCCAAGAACTTCTGGTTTGGTGAAGACGGGGAGGTCCTAAGGGAGTGCTCCGCCCCCCGGAGAGGGCAAGGAAACTTCTCCCCCTAGCCCCATACCTGGCCCTGTGCACCTCTTCCAACTGGCTGTTCCTGACTTACACCCTTTCATAATACACTGTTAAGGTAGTAAATGAAATGTTTTTTCCGAGTTCTCTGAGCTGCTCTAGCAAAGGAGGGAATCCTTCTCTGATTTTGTAGCCACTCATCCAGAAGCATGGGAGACAACCAAGGCTTATGAGTGGCTCCTGGAGTGGAGGGCAGTCTTGTGGGACTGAGCCCCTATCCTGTAGAACCTGCTGCTATCTCTGGGTAAAGAGTTTGAGAACGGAGTTCAGTCATAGGACACCCACGTGCTGGTGTGGAAGGGAAATCCCACACACCAAAACTGGTGATCAGAAATCTACCCATCCCCCACAAGCCCTCAAGGGATATCAAATCACCGATTCTGCCGTCAGCAAGGACCCTCTTAGGTCTATTTAGCCTGAACCACTCCCTATTATCCCTGTTAACTCTTAGCAATTTTCCCTCCATGGATCCCTTCCCTGCTCCTTGGCTACACATTCCCACTTGCCCACGCCATCATTGCATTGAGCCCAATCTGTCTCCCCCACTGAAAAGCCCCATTGCAGGGGTTCCCTACACTTATTGCAATGGTCCCTCTGGACAAGGTGTGCCCTGTCATTAACAGGTGCCACTGAATAGTTTTTTTCTGAAATTGGCTGTGATGGTTAACAAGAGCGAGCTAGGCCTGCCCTCTAAGGGCTGATGGATGATCGCCTAGTCGCTACAGGATGGTGCAACTCCCACCCACTCTCCAAAGACAAGACTCGAATTTTACCAAATTCTATTTCCGTTCTCCTGGGGCCTGTGCAGCGCCAGCAGCAGAGGCACGTGGCTGGCTGGGACCCAGTTGCTCGGCGCAGCCCTGCCAGGACTGGTGTAGAAGTGCCTGGCTCCCAACCAGGGTGGCGTCTGCTCCGAGTTGGGAGCCCAGCAGACTCTAATTGTCCTGTGGCCTCGTGACACTTACAGCCTATCAACTGAATCTGAAAAAGCTACTCCCGTGTTTCTTGGCTTTCTGGCCTGGATGTAAGTCACTAGAATTTTCCTTAAGAATGGAAGAGCTTAAAGAACGGGATGTGGCTGGGACGCCTGGGTGGCTCAGTTGGTTAAGCGGCTGCCTTCGGCTCAGGTCATGATCCCAGCGTCCTGGGATCAAGTCCCACATCAGGCTCCTTGCTCAGCAGGGAGCCTGCTTCTCCCTCTGCCTCTAGCCTGCCACTCTGTCTGCCTGTGCTTGCGCTCTGTATCTCTCTCTCTCTCTAACAAATAAATAAAAAATCTTTAAAAAAAAAAAAAAGAACGGGATGTGGATGCCTCTCACATGCCAGGACCCACAGGTCTGGCACTGATGACTGATTAAGGAAAAGCTGGTCCAGAGTCCACCCTGATCCTTGTGGCCCATCCGCCCTTCTGAATGGCACTGGCCCTTTCTGAGCCCTTGAACAAGGTGCCAGGGACCCACGCCCCTATCAGGTTTCACTGCATTACTGTGTAGCCATGGCCAAACCCCTTCCCTCTCTGGGCTCTGAGGTCAAGAGACCTCAGTCTCTTGAACAGATGTAATCACAGATGCAAATGGGCTTTGTAAGCCTGAAAGAATGTAAGATCCTGTGGGAATTCTCTGTGCCTCCCACTTGATTTTGCTATGAAACAAAAAATTATCTTTTAAAAAAATAACCTATTAAGAAACAAACAAACAAAAAAGTTAGGCCTTATGGGGTACCCTGGGAAGGGAGTAAAACCCTAAGTTCTAATAGAAGCTCTGTTCTTTTTGGTGTGGCCGTGGGAAGTATGGAAACTTCTCTGAGTCTCAGTTTCTCCATCCACTGTGACTACTATGAGAGCCAAATTAATGGGTTTCAAATATTAAGTTAGGGGCACCTAGGTAGCTCGCGTGGTTAAGCAGCTACCTTTGGCTCAGATCATGATCCCCGCATCAGGCTCCCTACACAGGCAGGAGTCTGCTTCTCCCTCTGCCTCTCCCTGCCACCCCTGCTTGCTCTCTCTCTCTCTCTCTCATATAAATACACAAATCTTTAAAATACTGACCTAATCATAGAGCATCGCCCCTCTGGAGGGCTTCTTGTTCATATTTGTTGTTTTCTAAAGAGACTGTAGTGAAGGCTGACGGGTCAGACCCAAGCTGGCAGAAATTCTGCAGCTCTTAGAGACAGTGGAAAGCCCTGGAGAATGTATGAACAGATACCTCCCAGGCACTGAAAACTTAGCATGCTCAAAGCTGAGCAGGAGATTAAGAAGGAGACAGAGGAGGAGAGGCGGAGAATCCGAAAAAAATAGGAGAAGCAGAAGGGAAAGAAGGAGGAGAGTGAGGAAGAGGAGCAAGGGCGGGAAGAAAAGCAAAAGCAGATACAGAAGCAGCAGAAAGGAGAGAAGGAGCCACAGCAGAAGCCGCAGAGGCAGCAGGAAAAGAAATGGAAGAAGAGAAAAGACGAGAAAGAGGGGATGCAGCCGGGAAGGAGCCGAAGGGGAAGTGACAGGAACAGGATAAAAAGCAGAAACAGAAGCTACGGAAGTGAATGCAGCAGAAAGAACGGAAGCAGCAGAGGTAGAGGTGGGATAGGAAGAAGAAATGCAGAAGCAGGAAAACCAAAGCAGGAGGACAAGAAGCAGAAGGAGAAGCAGCCGCTGAAGAAGAAGCAGAAGCAACACAGGCAGAAAGAAAGAAGCGAAAGAAGCTGGGTGGGGGGTGGAGAAAAGAGAGCAGGAAGCAGAGAGGGAGAGAAGGTAGAAGAGTAAAGCAGCAGCAGTAGCGGAAGCAAAAGCAGCAAAAAGCCAAAACCAAAGCCAAGAAAGGAGAAGCTAAAGCTAAAGCAAAGGCAGCACAAAAAAGGCAGGAGAAGGAGAAAGAAGAAAAAGCAGAAGCTGAAGTGGATGCACATGTGGCAGAAGAAGCCCAGACAGGAAAAGCAGAAGCCCAAGTAGAAGCAGCAAGGCGGGAGAGGAGAGGGAAAAGAAGGAAGCAGAGGAGGGAGGCAGAAGAGGAGGGAAGAGGGGAGGCAGATGGAGGAGCGGGAGGCAGAGGGGGAGAAGGGAGGAGGAGGGGGAAGTGGAGGGGAGAGGAGTAGAAGTCTCAGCAGCGGCAGGAGGAGGAGCAGTAGCAGGAGAAATAGAAGCAGACCAGTAACGGCGCGGCGCGGGGTAGCAGCTACGGAAGAAGCAGAAGTCAGAGGCTGGATGTCCATGAAGTACTATGGAAGACAGGACCCAAAGCCGATAGCAGTTTCCCTCTTGAGACAAATGAGGCAGGTGACTCGGTGAGATGTTCTTGCGGTTCTGATAGTTGGGGCCCTGAAGATGAGGCTGGGGTGCAGCACCACTCACACCACCCTCCACGCCCCCACCCCTTTCCAAAAGGACAATGAAGGAATGCACTGTGATCTGCACAGAGGTAGAGGGGACGCAGCCCCTGCCTTTCCTGAGCTCATGGTCGGAGGTAGGACCACACTAAGGGTCAGGACAGAGAAACATCTGAGGAAACATCAGAGAGGCTTTAGAAAGAGATGAAGTTTGAGTTCAGAGTCAATGGGTGAAGGTTGAATTCAATCGCAAAATTGGGGTGGGGAAGAAGGGTTCACCTCCCAGGAAAGAAGGGTGCTCAAGGCTCCCAGCTTCAACCAGGCTGGTGGCCAGCATTGCATACCAGCTTTTTACCCCCAGGGCTGAGGCTACAGGACATCAGACTAGCAGACTCCAACAAACCCCTGCCCCTGAAATAATTCCTCCCCCAGGCAAGAGACCCATGACATGGAGGTCAGGTTGTCCTGCTGGGGACAGAAGGCCACCTTGCCAACAAGAAGTGCCTATGAGGTGACCACCTCTAGACACTGGAGGATGAGGTTCCAGGGAAGCGACAGCTGGGCTGACCAGTAACCTTGTAGTGTCCCCAGTCTTCTGAGGGGTTGCTCCTTCCCTCCCAAAAATCCCTTGGCCGTGTGACAGTGAGGCCAACCCTAGGCACCATCATGTGATAAGGCATCTTCTGCCTGAACTTAGGGCTTCCCTACCCCTTCTCTCGAGGCCACCACAAACCCTACCACATGGTGTGAGATCAGAGGGTCTCTCGTGTGTGTATGTATGTGTGTGTGTGTGTGTGTGTGTGTGTGTTCAGGGGAGGAGATCTGGGGAAAGATGGGTTGGAGCATTAGGGAGTCTAAGAAGCAATGGGTCTGTCACAAGGCAACATTTCAAGAGATGATGGAAGTTGGAGTCAACGGGGAAATCAGAAGCGATAAGAAAGGACAGAAGGAAAAACCTCAGCCCTCCTAATGCTAAAAGCTTCTGAAGTCTGATAAATACTATTTGGAAAATGCCTGATGATACATTTCTCTCCACAGCATCCCACAAAGTGCTGGGCATGGAGAGAAGGTAGTAGGAGGGCAGCAAACCGCAGTGGTTTAGAGCACTGGCTCAGCAACCAGGGTGCCTCTCTGAACTTCAGTCTCATCATCTGTAGTGTTACCCATAGTTGAATGTGAATGGCTTAGAGCAGTCCTCGTAGACACTAAATGCTCAATGACTCCTAGTTATTATATTATTATATCATATTATTAGGGGAAGCACATATAAGCACCTGCTAATTAACTGATTAGAAAAATTCTATTAAAGCCTGAATAGGCAGTAAAAATGTATATTCTGAGCTGCTCAAAGGTGAAGGTTATTCAGGAAAGAGGAGCTTTTCTCCTTCATGTGTTGGCAATAAGAGGAAATGTGACCATTCTCCTAAACCAGTCTTGTCCTTGAGTCCTATTCTCTTAGGGCAAAACAACGACCACTAATAACCTTGTATCCATTGAGTTGTCTCAAAGTTTCCAGTTATCGTAGAACCAGTTTCAAGTCACTTACTTAATGGCAGGCCAAGCTGTCTGTCCCACCCCTCCCGTGTTGGAATGTCTTTAGAAAATACTTTGACAGCAGCAGATGAAAGAAATGGTTTTGTGGAGGAGGATTGAGGCTCCAAGGCGTCTTTGAGCAAGAAAGGAAGGAAGCACAGCTTCTCTACATCATGAGGTCATGATTCATATGGTCCCTCGACTCACCTTCCCTGGACAGGGAGCCAATCCAACTTTTTCCTCAGATGTTGAAATATCAGCTAGCCATGATGGACAGAGAAGGGAGAGCCCCAGATTCTCTCAAATGTCTCTGTTCCTCTCCATCTCCACTCCCACTACCCTGGCCTAAGCTGCCGTTTTGGCTCTTCTAGAAGAGACTTCTTGGAAGTCTCATATCCGTAGTGGACAGAGGGATTTATTATTATTATTATCATTATTGATTTGCTTTTATTTCAATTTAAGTTAGTTAACATATAGTGTATCATTAATTTCAGGGTAAAATTTAGTGATTCATCAGTTGCATACAACACCCAGGGCTCATGACGTCAAGGGCCCTCCTTAGCGCCCATCACCCAGTTACCCCATCCCCCCCCCACCTGCCCGCCTGCAACCTCAGTTTGTTCTCTATAGTTAAGAGTCCCTTATAGTTTGTTTCCTCTCTCTGTTTTCATCCTATTTTATTTTTCATGCAAATCTGGTCATGGCAGACCCCTACTTGAGATTTCCACTGTCCTTAAATGAAAGGCAACCATTTTCCTCTGTTCCCACAGACAATTCCATGTGTTTGACGCTGCCTCCCTTCAGCTTCTTTCTTGCCCAGCCCCTTGCACTCCAGCCACACAGGCTCTCCTTCAGTTCTTAAGTACACCAAACTCCTCGCCGTCTCAGGGCCTTTGCACAGTTCTTCCCTCTGTTGAGAACATTCCCCTCCCCCACACACACCATTCCTACCCTTCACCTTCACCTGCCCCTGCTCTTCTTTGGGGAAGTCTCCCAGACTTCCCTAGACTAGATCAGGTCTCCAGGTCCCAAGTGATACCCTATGTTTCCCTTCATATCATGTCTCCCAATATCCAGCAGGAGTCTGGCAATACATGAATGTGAATGATTTTAATATGTTTAATAAATTAAATGAATGAATTTCATTTTCTAGGTAGCCAGAAATCCCCATTGCAAAATGGGGATTAAAATCAAAATTAAAATCCCCATTGCAAAATGAAAAGAGCATGGGAATATTGTCCAGAGATCTACATCTTGGCCCCGCTCCCTTCCAGTCAGCGTTATGACCTTAGGCAAGTCTCTTCCCATTTGGGGACTCAAGAGTCCTTAAAGCTATACTGAGGAGCTTGGGCCATTTGGTCTCTCAGGGCCCTCCCAGCTGGGCACACAGTTTTGTGTTGCAGAGTGCACTGACTGTGGATCCCTCCACCCGCAGACAGACATTGGACCCAGCAAGTCACATGGTAGGAAGTGGAGGTGAGCACAAATATGGCTAGTGAAACAGACCCTCCTGCTCCCTCTGTTGTCAGAACACTTGGCGCTTGACAGTCACTTTCACAACCAGAGCCAAGGGAAGATTTTGTCACCAGCAGTTTAATTTTTGGTTTCATTACTTAAACTGGTGACTAAAACATCCCATTTCTTCTCGAAACAGCCAGAAAGTGGACAAAGCTCACCACAGCCTGTCCCAAAGTCTATAGGCGGACAATCTAACACAGGCAAGTCTTTAAATCACTTGCCAAGTGTGATGTTGTGTTCAAGAATAAACAAGGTCATCTCAGGCATGTTAGCTTGGGGAATCTCCTTTCTGGCCTGGGATATATTCCTTCCCTCCTTAACTTTCATTCCTTCTGAGTTCCATTCTTAGATCTCTAGAATTAGATTGTCTAGCCTTCTTATGCTTAGGACACAAAGTAATAATTATTCTCTCTTTGTTTCCACAGCATCTTGCATTTGCCCACTTTAGTTCCAAACATTATTTAAATGCAACAGTGAGAAAATAGAGTTGTTCGAGCGGATCAGATAGGAACCTGATTCCAGGCACTCTCTGGACAAGACATTTTCTCTCAACTACGCAGAGACCCATGGAATGTGCACTTTCCCATACAACATGTTTTATATGCTGGTGGAACCATCTCTTTGTGGAGAATTATTACATGCATTCCCTCTTGTTGAAATTACCCTCCAAGAAGCCTGGCATGCAACCAGGGATCCCAACCTCTGGTGCTGACACCTTGGGGTCAGGACTTCTCAGCCATTCAGAATCTGAGAGCCTGATGTTTGTGCAGCGTTCCCGCTGAAAGCTTCTCTTTGCTGTGAAGATGACCCAAGAAGTCTTCACAAGGCAGAGCAATGTACCACGGACAAGAAGCCCTTCACTTCCCATGAAGTCACCCCATGGTCGCTTTTGGGGCACCTTCTTTGCATAGGTGCACTACAAATAATCTTGGGAGCAAGATCACGGCCCCCTGGCCCAGCCCTAGATTGTGAGCACACTTCCCAGCCCTAGATTGTGAGCACACTTGAGGGCAACAACTTAACACAGCTCCCGCCGTGTAGTAATTCCTACTTCAAAGGATCAGCCCCACCCAGCTCTGGATGGTCCTCAGGTATTTGAAGATGAGTTCCATCTAATTAGGCTCATAAAAGTTCTTCCAGCTTAATTAATTTGTTCTGGGTAACTTGTGTAGAAAGCCTGAACACAAAAGAAAATTAAAATACATCCCAAAGTGGTGTTATACTCCATCTCTTGTTGAACAGAGTGAAGAAATATGGACACTTCTATGATAGCAATACCATTTAGATCTTCATCAGAACAGTAACTGAAACTGTTAATATCTCCTCTGTACACTAGGGAAAATGGAGAATAGTTTCTCAGCTGAAAATCTCTGTTGCACAATTTCTGTAGGATCGCTCGCTCTAGGTAGGGTGATAATCCGTGACGTTGCGACAGCTGGTCTTCTCCCAGCACACACCAACCCCTGACAGTATTCATCTCTTGGATCTGAATCATTCTTGGCAGCGTACAAATAGCTCTGACATGGGTGGAAACCAAGATACAGACAGGTTAAGTAACATATGCTGGGTCACGTGGCTAATTAGAAAGCTGGCTCCTAGCTGCCGTCTGAAGTTACTCCATTACCAAGCCGATTGATATTCATGTCCCTTGTGGTAAAGTGAGGCTTTTAGAGGGAAAAGAAGCACAAAACAATGAATCCAAACCAAAAAAGTAAAAGGAAAAAAAAAAGTCAAGTGTTTGTTCCCAGGCTTATTCTCGTTGAACGTGACTTTGGAAAATGGTGTAGTCAGCATTTTTCCTACCAATGGATTTTAATTTTCCCACCTCTAACATTGCAGGTATTGGCAAGAATCAGGGGGAGTTTAAAAAAACTGGAAGTTCTTGGTTGGTGGGATAGCCCTCTTTGGATCAGAAAGCCCCAGCACAGGGCCACCTCTGTGGCTCAGTCAGATAAGCATCCAACTCTTGATTTGGCTTAGGTCAAGATCTCAGGGTCTTAGGATTGTTCCCTGCCCTGGGCATGGAGTCTGCTTGAAATTCTCTCTCTCCTTCTCTCTCTGTTCCTCCCCCTGTTCACATGCTTGCACTCTCTCTCTCTCTCTGTAAAATTAATAAATAAATAAAATCTTCTTAAAAAAAGAACCACTAGAAATCCCAGTACAGTCCAAGTTTCTCCAACCCCCTCCTCCTCCTCCTCTTCTTTCTCTCTCTCTCTTTCCCCTCTCCACACAGACACAAGACCATTCAGCCAGAAGGAGTTTGGGAAGAAGAGAGATAAGCCAGCAGACTTTTAGGTGCCTTTCACATTTCCCTTTCAATGAACTTAAGTAAAACATCTGTCTTTTTCGGCATATGGCCCAGAGAGTCACCTGTTAATACTGTGTCTCTAGCAAGGGCTCTTTAGCTAATGCAAAGTCAAAAGAGACTGGAATGAGCAGGTAATCAGTATTCCCACAGAGACGGATCACTTGGTGATACATAGAGCAAAGTGGAGGAGACACACACTTAAAATTTTAAGTGTTCTTTTTATAAAATAATAGCAATACAGGAAAATCACGACTGACAGCACGACTAATTTCAAAATAGTGCAAATTGGTCCGATGTTTTTCAAAAATCCTAAAAGCAAGGGCATCTGGGTGGCTCAGTTGGTCAAGCATTTGCCTTCGGCTCAGGCCATGATCCCAGAGTCCTAGGATCGAGTCCCGCCTGGGGCTCCCTGCTCAGCAGGGAGTCTGCTTCTCCCTCTACCCCTTACCTCCGCTTGTGCTCGCTCTCTCTCTAAGCTCTCTCTCAATATTTTAATTAAAATATTGAGAATAAATACTAAAATTAAATTAAATTAAAATTATGTTAAAAAATAAAAAACAAAAATAAAATATTAAAAATATTTCAATTTAAAAAATCCTAAAAGTAACAGTCCACAGACTCACCAACCCTCCCCATGCGCTTTCAGGAAACCCTACCAATGGCAGAGGAGAAACCTGAAGGAGGACGGGTCTGTCAAAGAAGATGAGGGAAGCCAGGCAGAAGCTAAGGCAAACCCTACAGCTGTGTTGTACCATTCACTCTGCCATAACCAGTACCCTCCAACACTCATACTCTCCACTATTCTCTCCCTCTTCACTCACCTCTTTTTCAATCAGATCATTTCAACAGTTTTCAGTAAGGAAAAAAAAAAAAAAAATCCCTCCTCTTTCCAAAGTGGAAGGTAGGGAAAAATTGTCCTCAAGAATGCAGGATTCACTTCATCAGCCTGCAGTAGTTGTGATAAACTGTGAGCACTCCCAAATGAACGATTTTTTTTTTTTAAATCCTTAATCAAGGGGAGGTATCAGGCAGTAAACACACACTTCTTGTACGCATGCACATCATGGCTGTGAACAAGGCTAGGACGTAGCCCCTGAGCTGGCCCCGGGTGAAGCCCCAGCTCATTCTCTTACTGGGCGCCTTTGGGCAAGTTATCTCATCTCTTGAGGCGTCCAATCTCTCATCTATAAAATAGCAATAATAGATAGATACATAGATAGATACATAGTTAAAATAGGGATAGTAATAATACTTCCTTCCAAATATTGTTGGGAAGACTGAACGAGGTCAATCCTGTATGGGCAGCTAGTCACACTTGACGCAATTTAAGTACCTAATGCGTGTGATTGATGATCATTTATCTTCCAGTATCTTTTCTGAGATATCCTACAGGACATGGGACTGGGACAGGAGGTGCCTATCTATAAGGATTTTCAGAATAATGAAGCCCAGGTCCTAGCTCCCTGGAAATGGATACAATTCATCTCTGAGCATCAAGTGTCCCTGTCCTAGAGACTTCTGGGGGGAGCCTGAGGAGCAAGTGTTCACCCCTTCCGTGACTTGTGAATACAAGTTTGTACCACCGAGATGGCTTGGAGCAGTCCCGCTCTGTACTGGTCCTCGCAGGGAAGGCCGCCTGTGCTTGAAGTGCTTGCGCTGTTGAATTGCCTTCTTTTAGTCACATGGTCTATGATGGAAAACTGGACTCTCTCTATACTATACTCGGGAGGAACCTGAGGGCATGAGGGGAAGAGAGGTGCACCTATCACAGGTCAGCGATAACTTCATAGGGAGTTCACCCCTCTGTCTCCCAATTAGTTACAAGCACAGTTCAAATCCAGGCTCTCTCCCCTCCTGTGGAAACCTGTGCAGGTTACTCATCCTCTCTGAGCGTGTTTTCCCATCTGAAAAATAAAGAGTTGGTCCTGCCTGCCTTGGAGCTGTGCTCTAAAGACTAGGGGTAATATATAAGGTGGGCACATGACACCTGAAAACGTGTCCCACACCATGCAGCGGTTCACGAATCCTTCAAAAACAACAGGGCGCATTCTGCAAACTGGAATGGCATGTGATCTGTCCTGGGTCAGAGAGGACAGTTTCCTTCTGTGAATACTGAGAGGTATTTGGCCCATGTGAGCCCGGAAATGAGCAGACCTGGAGCAAACACCCACTTGCTTTCCCTGTGACTTTGCACCAGTGGCGGCTTCCCCAGCCTGAGTGTCAGGCTTCTTTTTTTTTTTTTTTTTTTTTTAAGATTTTATTTATTTATTTGACAGACAGAGATCACAAGTAGGCAGAGAGGCAGGCAGAGACAGAGGAAGGGAAGCAGGTTCCGTGCTGAGCAGAGAGCCCAATGCGGGGCTCTATCCCAGGACCCCAGGATCATGACCTGAGCCGAAGGCAGAGGCTTTAACCCACTGAGCCACCCAGGCGCCCCGAGTGTCAGGCTTCTTGTATGAAAATGAAAGGACTGGACAGATCATCTCAGACGTCCTGGAGCTTGGAGACTTGGAGAGTGTGGCCCTAGTATCTAGACTTATGCTCCTGGGCTTGTTGGATAACAATAACAAGATCAAATTATATGCAGCACTGTAATGTATGACCCAGCATCCCATTCTTGGTTACACACTCAGCAGGAAAGTGTACATGCGTGCAACTGTGTGTGCAAGGACATGCATTACAGGGTTAATTGTAAGAGTCAGGAGCCAAAAACAAACTAAATGTCGAGCTGCAATAGAATGAGTAAATAGGGGCACTGGGTGGCTCAGTCATTAAGTGTCTGCCTTCAGCTCAGGTCATGATCCCAACAGTCCTGGAGTCGAGCCCCGTATCTGACTTCCTGCTTAGTGGGGAGCCTGCTTCTCCCTCTCCCTCTGCCTGCTTCTCCCCCTACTTGTGTTCTCTCTCTTTCTGTCAAATAAATAAATAAAATCTTTTAAAAAATATATTTAAAAAAAGAATGGGTAAATAATGGTGGTGTCTTCACACAATCCAATACTACACAGCAAAGGCAATGAGTAGACCTGTACTACACACTAACAAAGGAAAGGCGATACAGAAATACAATATGAGCCAGAGAAGTCAGACATAAAGGAGTCCCTACTGTTTGTTTCCATTTACGTAAAGTTCAAAACCAGGAAAAAAATTAGATGTCCATCAACAGATGAATGGATAAAGAAGATGTGGTACATACATACAATGGAATATTACGCAGTCACCAAAAAATCCACAAAGTCTTGCCATTCACAACGATGTGGATAGAACTAGAGGGTATTATGCTAAGTGAAATAAGTCAATCAGAGAAAGACAATTATCATATGATCTCACTGATAATGAGGAATTTGAGAAACAGGACAGAGAATCATAGGAGAAGGGAGGGAAAAATGAAACAAGACAAAACCAGAGAAGGAGACAAACCATATCTTAATCTCAGGAAACAAACTGAGGGGTTTCTGGAGGGGAGAGGGTGGGAGGGATGGCATGGCTAGTTGATAGACATTGGGGTATGTGCTATGGAGGGTGCTGTGAATTGTGTAAGACTGATGATTCACAGACCTGTACCCCCTGAAACAAATAATATATTATATGTTAATTTTTAAAAAGGATGTTTACCCAGTTTAAAAAAAAACAGGCAAAACTAATGCATGATGTTAGAAGTCAAGACCACCATTAGGTTACAGTAACAACTTTGGGGGGGTCAGAGGAGAGTGTCAGGGGTGTGGGTAAGGCACTGTTTATAGACACAGGTGTGTTCGCTTTGAAAACACATAGAGCTGATACACGTACAATTTGTGAGTGCGTATATATGTTATATAGTTCAACAAAATGTGTACATAAAAGTATGCACAGAAACATCTTTGGTCTCCAGAGTCCCCAACTTTTATTTCCTCCTCTGTGTGAGACACTGTCCTGGGGAAGCCGAATAAGAAGACAAAGCATCTACCATCAAAGAGCTCACAGCTTTGAGGGAAGACAGATGGGTAAACAAAAAATTACAATGTGATGAAAGGCTGTGATGTGGGTTTGAGCTGAGGAATGTGGGAACCCAGAGAGACAGAGGAGTAACGTTTGAACTGGGTCTTGAAGAGCACTCCAGGCAGAGAGAACCATGTGTGTAAACACAGACTGGGGAGGAGGATTGAGAAGGATCAGCATGGATGAGGAAGGATATATAACCCGGGGCCAAGTGTTTATCTTTTAAGTCCTTGTATCCTAGGCTGAGCTTAATGGACTCTATAATGTAGGGCACAATAAAGAGTCGCTGAAAGGTCTTTAAGCAGCTGAGATTTTCCAAAAGCACTTCCTATCACGTCATCGTACTTGTATCTTCCCGTCTTACAGATGAAGTGTCCTCTCCAGACGCAAACCAGCTCCTCCACACCTACTCTAAAGCCCCATTCCCTCCCACCTACCCGAGAACATGACTCGAGAAATGCTTCTTCTCTTGCCTATATCATCAACATTTTCTCTTTATGGAAAAAGACAATAGCACCTTTGACAATAGCACACAAACCTGCGATTACTTCTTCCATCCTAAAAATAAAAGGTGCCCTCAGCCTCATTTTTTTTCTCCAGCTATTATATCCCTTCTTGCTCTGTGTGACAAA
This sequence comes from Mustela nigripes, assembly GCF_022355385.1. NCBI lineage: Eukaryota > Metazoa > Chordata > Mammalia > Carnivora > Mustelidae > Mustela > Mustela nigripes. The sequence continues at coordinate 103,703,210 of NC_081558.1, forward strand.
ACTCCTAAAAACATTGTTTATGCTTGACCTCCCACTTCCCATCCTCCCATCCTCCCATTCTCTAGTAAACACACTGCAGCTGTACCCCCAGAACTCCACCAAAACAATGATCTCCACATGGCCCCACCCAGTAGCCTGTTCTCCAGTCTGTACTTTGATTGACCTTAAAGCAGCAATGAGTTAGTCAATGACTTCTCCTCAAAGCACTCTCTTTACTTGGCTACCAGGGCACTCTGCTGGCTTTCCTTTTACCTTACACCCTGCTCTTTCTCAGTCCTTACTGGATCCTCCCCTTTTCTGGGCTTCTTTGTCTTGAAGTTGCCCCAAAGCTTGGCCTTTGAATCCCTTCTCTATCTCCACTTATTATCCTGGTGATCTCATTCATTTCCACACTTAAATTCTGTCCATAAACTGATGACTCCCAGATTTATATCCACGGTCTGTATTTTTCCTCTGACTTTCAGACACATCAATCCAATTGCTGCTGACATCTCCCATGTGGATCGTTAGTAGGGATCTGAAACTGAGCTCATGATCAGTCCCTCAGATCTGCTCCTCATACAGTCAACCTCACTTCAAAATGGCAACTCCATCATCCCCAGTTCCCTGGTCAGAATGGTCATCCTGACTCTTCTCCAATACAATGCATCCAATCTGTCAGCAAAACACTGCTGAATGGTGGGAAGTAAGAACAATAATGTCATGTACAACAGTCTAGAGGAGTGTGGGACACAAGCCTGACCATGAAGGTTGGACCCTGACCATTACTCTTTGAAAGAGAGTGTGGCCTCTTGCACTATAAGACCTCACAAACAACAAAGTTCTTCACTATGAATGGAAAAAAAAAAAAAAAAAAAAAAAAAAGAATAAGTGGAGAGCTATCATTCAGCCGTAGTTGGAAAGGATTGTACAGACCTTAGTCAAGCCAACTGCTTCGCTTGGTTAGGGAACCTCTCAACTAGGACTCCTAGCCAAAGATTGCCAGGCTCTGTACCACACACTTAATTTCCAACATGGGCATATAGCTGTTTAGAAAAGGAGCAGCCCTTCTTATGATTAGCATAAGCCCATTGCCTAACCTAGAGTACTTGTCTGTCAAAAAATGGTGTAACAAAAACCATATGGTTTCACTCATATGCTCACATGTGGAATCTGAGAAACCAAACAAATAAGGAAGCAAACAAAAACCAAAAATAGACCCATAAATACAGAGAACAAACTGATGGCCATCAAAGGGGAGGAGAGTGGGGAAGAGCAAAATGAGTAAAGGGGAGAGGGGGAGGTCCAGGCTTCCAGTTATGGAATGAATAAACCACAGCGATGAAAGGCACAGCATAGGGAATGGTATTGTACAGCACTGTGTGGTGACAGATGATGACTACACCTGTGGTGAGCATAGTATAATTTATAGAGACATTGACTTGCTATGTTACACCTGAAGCTAAGGTAACATTGTGTGTCAACTATACTCAAATTAAAACATTTTTTTGAAAAAAAAATTAAAGGGTCTAAGATGATCTTCACAAATGCTTAGCATTCATGCTTCCATTCCCTCCCCACATGCGCTCTAAGACATTACTAACCAATCTTGCTACTCTTTCGCTCTCAACGTAGATTTGATTTCAGAACCCCTTTCAACCCAGGAGCCTAAGAAGTCATCACCAATTGATCTGTCAGCTTTGGCAAACAAGTTTAAACCTAATTATCTTCCTTTGTGACAAACAAGTTTAAACCTAATTATCTTCCTTCCTTCCTGGTCCTTGACAAGTAACTATATAGTCACATATACATACTCAAAACAGAAGAAATGTAACAGTAACACTAGGCCATGAAAATTAGGCTCAAAACCCACCCCCCTCTAGGATGGGGTTTCCTATCCTAGGATTTCTACCCCACACTCATCCCTCGCTCAAACCATACACATACCCTCTATTGGTTCATGTGAGAACGGGCAAGTCCTGCCCTCTCCCAAGGTATATTTCTGAAAATCATATTATAAGTGAGTTATATTTTCTTATAATAACAATAGAATAATTGGAGGTTGTGCTTCTGATTGAGAAGTTGGCAGCAAGTAAATCACAAAGATGATCAACAGTATGTCATTCAAAGTCATCCAACAACAGCCTCCTAGAATTAATTAAAGTGTGAAACTTTAAAGTCCCTTAAAAATGGGCCTCGTATACGACACGTACAGATGAGTCAGTATTTATGAAGTGATCACGTATCACGTAAGAGCACCCAACTCTCCTGAATCACCAGTTAACCAATCTAAAATGAACATGGGAATGTGAATAAATGGTAATTAACTTTTTTAATTTAAAGGATTGGGTTGTCCTTCTTATGAATTAAGAAGGCTTTGGGGGATAAGTGAGATGATCCAGATTTCTTTGGAGAAGAAAAGGAGTTGCCAAGGGAAATCTAAACCATGGCTTTCTCTTTTTCCTGAAGAGACACCATTAGTCAGTGTTTCTTGAAGCCTTCTTTGTGCCAGGCACGATGCTGAGGGCTCCAACAAACAAAATGATTCAAACTCATTCTGCTGACCTCAGAGCTGCATTTGTGGAACCATTCTTTCCAAGACAGCTCTCGCATTGTCTGAATATTTGCAGACCTTACTAGAGAATTTGAGTACATCATAGATATCACCTTTTTTCCCCTAAAGATTTATTTATTTATTTATTTAAGAGACAGAGCGCACAAGCTGTGGGGGGAGGAGAAGAGGGAAAGGGAGAAGCAGACTCTCTGCTGAGCAGGAAGCCCGATGCAGGGCTTGATCCCAGGACCTTGAGATCATGACCTGAGCTGAAGGCAGATGCTTACCTGACTGAACCACCCAGGCACCCCTGGACGTCCCCTTTTTGTTTAACTTCTTTTCTCTCCTTAATATATATTTTAATATTTTTACTAATTTTCCTTAATTTATAGTAATCATACAGTACACCAATCATCTGGAATCTACAGGGACTTCTACTAGTGCTTCTCAACCCTAATTGCACATAAGAATCACCCAGGGAAACTTTCCAAAATCCTGATACCTGACAGTACCCCAGACTGCTTAAATTAGAATCTCCGGGGTGGGACCCAGGCATCAGGATTTTAGAGCTCCTAAGTGCTTATCATGCACCCAGGTGAAAAGCGGTCAGGTGTCCTTCCTTGCCGCTCAATAAATCCCTGTCCGTGCCCAAAGCCAACCTCCCGATGCTCTTGGATTCGGTCAGCTCCATGCTCTAGGAAGAGTCTCATTTTTCCCATATAAAAGTGGTTTGTTTGTTTGGTTGGTTGGTTGGTTTTGGTCTAGAGTTATCAGTTAACATGGTAATCAGATAACATGAGAAAAGCCTTCATGGCTGTTGCCAATTCCATTCCTGACTTCCTGGAGCTGTAGAGTTGTGTCTGGGTTCCCTTTTCTTGCCGCTGGGTGACATGCATGCTCCACCCACATCTAGTCCTCAACCCAAGGGTCTCCCAAAAAGGTAGAATGAGAGTCGGTCCAAATTCCACCCCGAATTCCCTTATTACTTTTGCAGGGCTGCTGTAAGAAAGTACCATAGACAGTGTGGCCTCAGTCAACAAATGTATGCTCTCACGGTGATTCTCTCATGGGCTAGAAGTCTGAGAGCAAGGTGTCCACAAGACCACGCTGCCCAAAGTCTCTAGCAGAGGACTCTTGACTCCCCCAGCTTCCCAGGTTGCTGCGTCCCTGCTCCCTGGCTCCCAGCTGCACCCCCCTGCACCCCCCCCCCATCATGTGTCATCTCCTCCTCTCTGTGTATCCTTCATGTGGCCTTTTTATAAGGTCAGCAGCCATTGGATCCAAATCCCGCCCTCATCCAGTGCGACCTCACCTTAACTAACTACATCGGCCAAGACTTGATTTTCAAATAAGGTCACATTCCCAAATTCCAGAAGGACATGAATTTGGGGGACACACAATTGAAGCCAGTACGCCTCATAAACTACCTGTGGGTATTCTTTCATTCCTAGGATGCAGAAGTAGAAACATTTTATCCCAGTCTACCTGTAAATCTCATTAGGTAATTAATCCTTCTCTAGGATATGAGAAAGGAAACCATCTGCCCATAGCAAAAGAAAACAATTTAGCTAATTAGATTGGCCTTTTAAATGTTTTTAAGACAGAGAAATGAAAAGGGCAAGTGTTATGCTTGTATTGTTCCGGTTTTATGCCATGTTTTTAGTCATTTTGCTAGTTCCGTGCCTGTTAAGAACCAGCAAACATGTCATATTTAAAGTGTAATCAACTCATTTTTTCCCCTAATGAAACTTGACAGGCTATAACATACACACGCGCGCACACACACGCACACACACCCTCACAAAGGAACTGAACTGTAAACACCTTTTATTGTTCAAATTTGACATTGTAACTCTTCATTTAGATGGCCCCAGGAAGCTCCAAGCAGAGCCCAGGCCGATGATGATGATGGTCAGGCTTTGTAGGAATCCCTGTGAGATAATCATCTAACACGAGTTGCGTCTACTTCACTAACAACTCTCCTTTACAAAATCGGAGGCAGGTTTTCTCCAGATCTGTTTATATTGCTCTTCGACCACATGCCCCAGGTGTATTTGCAAAATTAAATGGTGTTAGGCTTGGAGAAATGAAAAGAGGCATTTATAAAACCCCAAAAGTCCCTGAGGTTCCTGGGCTGACCTAGAGGTCTGGTTTTGGGAATTCACTATTCCCACTCCCATTTCTTCCTGTCATTTGAGCTGTCACCTTAGAGATGTCACAGCCCATATGTGGTTCCTTCTGGGAAACAAGGCCCATGATAATTGGTTATAGAACATCAGGGGAGCTGGAAGAGCAGCCCGGAGATGGTAGCTTATTCTCACTCCCAGGCCGCCCTGGCTCTGTGCTCAGAAAGGCAGCAGGCAGAAGCAGATCAGGGATGGAAAATGAACAGCAAGAAAGGGTGAAAATCAGGATGCAGGCTCTGGAGTTGGACATCCTGGGTTCAAATTTTAGGTTCATTTTGGGGAGGGAGGGAGATACTTAACTTTTCTAAGCCTGTTTGCTCATCTGTAGGAGAATGACAGCACTTGCTTTGTGGAGTTGTATGGAAATAATGTGATAGTGAATGGAGCAGAGCGCCCAACACATCATAAGCACCTTAGCAAATGCCGTCAGCATCTCAGGAGTCCATGAACCAAAATTAAGTAGAAACATTCCCTGAATACAGATTCTTCGCTGCCAGCTTTCCTTGGCTGGCACTGATGTGAGCTGTTGATTTCAGGTCTGCAGCAAAGGAAAAGTGAGCCCTATAGGCAGACCTGTAACCGGCTCCCAGGACAGGCAGAACAGAAGTACACATCGGGTCTCGGAGGAAACCTCAATTTGCTCTTCAGGGCAGCTTGGGCATGATTTCTGGTCCACCTACCACACCAGCCATCCAGTGTAGAAGCTAAGGAAGGACTATGTGAAGGACCTGTAAATTATTAGATATTTTCCAGGAAAGCATTTGGGAAAAGGAAAAAATGAAGGGATGGTCATTTCTTCCCATTGTTATGATGACAGGGAAGCATCCCAAGGAAGGAAGGAGCCCAAGAGAAGGTTGAGTTGCTGATAGGGATCAGACTTTAGGGTCAACTAACTGCCTAGAGTGGGCATGGTGAGATGAAGACTATACAGTGTGTATCCTCCAGCCCCACACCACCTGAATCGCATTCAGTGAGGGTGGGCTGCAGCTTGGGGCAAGGGGGCCTGTTTGGGGCTGGGGTTTTTTGTGGGGTTGTTTTGGTGTTTTGTTTTGTTTTGTTTCGCTCCCTAGAGGGTTCTAAGTTTCTTCCAGATTGAGAGCCACTGTTGGAAAGTCTTGTCCAGAGCTAGAGGGTGGGGCTTAGGCTGTTCTGTCTGAGCCTGAACATCCAGAGATAACCTGGGGGAATGGACTTTGGAATAAGAGAGGAACAGAGGAAGGAAGAGAGGAAGTAGCGTAGTGGGAAGAAAGAAATGATCTAAATCTGAAAGGCTCGCCAACGTTAATTGCTGACTTTGACCCTAGGAAAGCTAGTCTGTTGTGTCTTGTGCAGACACTGTGCTTGGAACCTTGACAAGCGAGACATTATGCAATCGTGACATCATACCCACCCTGGGAGGCAGGCATCCCTGCCCCACTTACCAGAGGAAGAAAGGGAGGTTCAGAGAGGTGACACAGTTTGCCTAAAGGCATCTGGCTCCTGGCCAGCTGAACTGGGATCCCAGAGCAGTTCCCCTGATCCCAAGACCTGACAGGAGCCCTGGTGAGAAGGCCCAGTCTGGATTTTCTTGGAATGTTGGCACTGAGCTGGACCGGACTCAGGTCTATGAGGTATAAGGAAGATGAGACAGGCAGATGAGTAAGTATGTGAAAGCAGGACACTGGAGACAGAAACACCTGGGAAAGCCTAAGAAAGATAAAATAATCAGGATGTCCAGGCCTCCGAGATTCCTCCACCCCTTGGCAGGAGGTGGACATGAACTTGCACTGTTCTTGCACAAGACCCAGGGCTACATAGGCTAGAGCCACCCAAGGAGATGCATGGGGGGGAAGGGGGAAGGGGGAAAGTACCAAGCAAAGGTAGTCAGGAGCTGAATCTCGTTCCTAAGAGCTGCAGTTCCCAGCAGGCAGCACGGCCTCTCCGAAATAGGACGCCAAATAGGACTTGGAAACAAAAAGTGGAAAGAAGCACAGAGAAGCACGCCCGCGTGGGTGGGCGGGGCAGGGAGTGTGCACCCCGCAGGACAGCATCCGGGGCCTTCCAGTGCAGCCGGTGTGACCACATCGCCTCCCAGGGCTCCCCAGCCCGCCTCTCCATGCTTACCTCACCTGTCTCGCTCTCAGAGCATCCTGCCTTGGTGCCCTACTTTCTACTTGGTAATTTATTTTTTTAAATGATATATTCCCAAAAGGCAGAAGAGTATAGAGAAAAATATAATTTGTGCCCACCACCAGGCTTTGTCAAATTCTAACATTCTTTTCCATATTTGCTTCAGATGTATTTTTTTTTAAAGGTTTTATTTATTTGACAGAGAGAGAGCACAAGGAGAGGAAGCGGCAGGCAGAAGAAGAAGCAGGTTCCCCAGGAGCAGGGAACCTGATCAGGACCCGGGGATCATGACCCAAGCAGAAGACAGAGCTTAACCAACTGAGCCATCCAAGCGCCCCTCAGGTATATATATATTTTTTAGAGCAAAACCTCACAAATAGCTTTGAAGTCTCCATGTAGCACTCCCTGATTTCTTTTCCATTCCACTGATCCCAAGGGAAAACACTCTTCAGAATTTGATGTTTATTATTCACAAGCATGACTTTTTACCTTTACCACATGGAGACATCCACAAATAATCAGTGGTATTTTCACATATTTTTAACTTAATTGTACTGGAATCATACTGTAAACTTAATAAAGCTGATTTAATGTTAATAGATTATAATAACAATTTTATATAAAATTAGAACTAAATAGATAAATAATATATGGAATATGATTTTAAATACATATTAATACAGATGAAATCAAACAGCTGCTTGCTTTGTTTTTTGCTAACACCACTGATTTGGGATTCATCTATGTTCATGTTAATTCATTTATTTGGATGCTGTGTAGTGTCTCACTGTAGGAAAATATTATAATTCATGTATCCTTTGATAGACAGGAAGGTTTTCCACTTTTTTCCCAGTGTTCCAGTTTTTTCACTGTTGCAAACAAGAACAGAATGAGTATTCATGCTTATGTATGGATTTGCCTGGACTGTGCACCTGGGAGCAGGATTGCTGGGTCGAGGGATTGTGTATACTTTACTTCTTTTCAGCCTCTTTGCCCTATTCCTTGCTGTCATGAGTACCTCCCCAGACAGGAGAAGATCAGGAATGGAGGGGCCTTCCAGAACTCCTGGAACCAAAGATCCGGAAATGCAACCCATTCCAACACAAATTGCTAGACATAAGCATGCACTACATTTGAGGGTCCACTCTGAGCTAGGCTCTGTGTGCCAGTTGTGGGATCCTCCAGCTCAGATGATCTCTGGGAGCTGAGGAAGGTAAGCTGCTCCTCAGAGATGGAAGTCTGTAGCATTCCCACCAGCTGGGCTTGGGGTTCAACCTGAAACAGATAGCTGCCCTGCCTTTGTTTGTTTGTTTTTTTTCCTTTTAAATATTTAACTTCATTTTCCCTGATCATCAAAGTAATATGTACTCTTAACAAAGACCTTAGAAATTTTAGAAAAATATTTTTGTGTTAATCATGTAAAATTTCACTCTTCAGAGACATTCCTGATTAACATTTTAGCCTAGTTCTCTCATCATTTTTTAGTATTTTTCCCTTGCATGTATATTCTACTGTACTTGGGTTTTTAGCCTAATAGTGTATAACTTCCAAATTATTACCTTCCATATTATTAATTTCCATGTTACTAACAGACTATAAACGTAATTTGAATTTATTCAGATTATTTTATCTTTTACTTCATGTTTTATTATCTACCTAAGAATTCTTATATAGTGGATATTCAAGTTATTCTTAATTTCTATTTTCAAAATTATAAATGCAGTGGCCATCTTTGGGGATAAATAGTTGATGGCCTTTTGGACCCTTAAGAGAAAATCTTAGATGTAATTCTTAGAAGGGCAAAGAGCATTTTTTTAAGGTTTTGATAAACATTACTAAACTATTCTAGAGACACCATATTACAGGCCCGCTGACAAAGCGTTCAGAACACTGAGCTGGCCTACCTTCACCCAGTCTGCTAACTGGAAGCTCTTCTTACACCAGGGCTCACACATGGAAGGAAAGGGAACCTTTAAATGCTCCCAGTTTGGTGGAGAAGAACATTTGGCATTGTCCCCAGCAGTGTGTATCAAGCTGCTTCCTTCATGAGAACTAACAAGACAGCAAAATGGATGAATCATACTATGGGAAAGTCAGACTCCAGAACCAGGTACCTTATATATAGTAGACAATTGAAAGAGGCCCCTGGGGACAGAAGATAATGCTATTTAAATTTCCTTAGGTTAAAAGCAACAACAACAATAAAAAGACTCTGGCTACTTTAAACAAAACAGAAAGGACTTTGCTGGAAGGATACTAGGGTCAAAGGGCTTTTGGGTATGTTGTGCACTGCACAACTCAGGCCATGGGGAATCATTCACGTCATCTGTGTGAATGGCACTTCCTAGGGTTGTACAGTTCACTGCCTACACAACCGTATTCAATAGCCCTGCTGGAATATCTGATAAAACAGTTATTTCTCAAATCATCTGTGCTGAAGGACCAGGTTTATTATTGTTGTTGTTGTCAAAATCCATTGTAGATCAATACCTGGGTAAATTAAATAAATGTAAATTACTACAAAAATGAAATACCATTTGGTGTCTCAGTAGTGTCAATTACTACAGAAGTTCCTAAATGCTCAGTTTCTGAATGTCTGAATTTACGTCACGTTAGTTTGGGAAACATAGTTCGGGAAACAACACTGGCCCACAAACCACACTCTGATTACACTTTGAGGGTAGGACTGACATAGATCACCCAAATGCAGAGAAATGGAATGGAATCAGAAGTCCAGAACAAATTCTCCACATGGTTTTCTCTCTGCCTGTTGGTACTATTAAACCTCACTGCAGAATGACTTTCTCCAGATGGTAGCACGCATACCAACTAAGAGCTCTTTACATTTTATGTCTTAAAACTTCAACCACCAGAGAAAGAATTATTTGGTCTCAAATCTAAAAATTCCAGGGAAGAGGCTTAGTGGCCTAGCCTGGGTCTAGAGCTCACTCCTACAGCTACAAGCTGTGTCATTTATGGCCAAAGGGTAAGACACACAAGAAACACCAGCTCCTTTGGGGATCAGACAAATGGTGCTGGGAGCAGTCTTTAGAAGAGGGGTTCAGTGTTACCCAAAATAAGTGAGTGTGCCAGGCAGATAAAACAGTAGGTTTCCAATTACTTGGTCTATGTTTTCCTTTTTCTCTATTCTGCTGCATTCTTCTGAAATGTATTTCCCTCCATAAAGAGGGCTGATAAATAATTAAGTGTGGGAAAAACTACAGATTTCAGTACTCTCACAGAAATTTAGAAGACATGTTAGTATATTAGAGGCTCTGAGAAGTCCTGCGAGAAGGAAACCTATTTAACTGTGGTTAATCCAGTGTTTCCTGAGCCCATTTGACCACTGAGAACTTTTTTAACATAACATCCAATAACACCCCATGATTTAGCGTTTCAAGAACACGTTTTGGGAAAGTGCTTCTAGATGATGGATATTCTCCAGAAAGATGTGACTCAAATCCTTTAAAAAAAGAAAGAAAAAAAAAAACTTAAAAAAAAACTAGACAGCTGGGTATTTACAGAAACTGTAAATTATTTGCAAAGAGTCATTTTATAAAAGAAGTTACACACCATCCTGGTTACCAGTTTGTAAGCTCAGAGTTTTGTACACTCAACCTTATTAACATGGGGTACATCTCTGCAATGCCAGACCCTCCCTCTCTGGAACATTCCTTTCCCAAGGCACTCTCTCCCTGGTTGTTCGCAACCCTTTCCATGTGATGTCTAGCACACACCCTTCTTCGAGGTAAAGCGTATCTTTATGCCATTATATGATTGGTCACTGTGGTTTGCAAAAGTGACTTAATAGCACGCAGCCCCTGTCCTACCCCGTGTGCTTGTGTAAGAAAGGACCCCACTGAGGTGAGCAACACACCTGAGAGCAGCTTTAACAACACCCCACATCTGGGGAAGCTTGGAGGTGGGGCCCATATTAATAAGTATAATGAAGGCCTTCTCTTTAAGAAGAGATTAGAATCTTATCCCAGGTCATCCAGCTGGATTACCAGCACAACTAAGGACAGAGAAAGCCACTGGAGTGATCAGGATCAGAGGGCAGAATATAGGTTGGCCACCTCTTGTCTGGAAACAAAGGCAAATATATAATCAATGGGTTGATATGATATTATAAGGCATTGATTGATTTTATCGTATAATGCATGATAAATTCCTGTATCAAGCAGGACCTAATGTCAGAAGGTGCTGTTCTAAATGCTTCACCTGAACTAGCTAATTTAATTCTTACAAAACCCATGCAAAATGGGCACTTTCGGTCTTTCCTAAGGGAATAGGGGAGGAAACAAGGCACCCAGGGATTCAGTTCCTGGCCCGTTGGTGAGCAAAAGGAGCTGAGCGTTGAGCCCAGAAAACCTCACTCTAGAGTGCAAACTCGCACCCACCACACTGCAGCTGCCTCCTCTGGCACTTCCCACCCCAGGGCCGGAGGCCCAGGTACCTGGGTTTGGCTGAACAGCCATCAGTAAACAAGACTTTAGGGTTCTCTATCTTGCTTGCTTTTGTTTTAACACAGGTGGCAGAGCAACAATCACCATCACCAACATCTGTATTGTTCTTTGCAGTTTGGTCCTCATCACAAGCCATTATGGCAAACCAGGCAGAAACTAGAGTTCCACCTATAGATGAGGAAGCTGAGCCTCTACCCACATGCCTACCAACCAAGTGGCCAAACCAAGCCCTCTAAGTGAAGAGTCTCATGGCTTAACTCATTTCTCGTGTTGGGTTCTATGGTAGCCAACATCCAAGATGGTTTCCGACAATCCCTGCCTCTTGCGTCGGCCTCCCCTGTACTGAACGAGACTCCCCTGTGTGACCACTAGGATGTTGTGGAAATGGGGCTGACTTCCGAACACAAGTCATGAAAGACATTGGAGTTTCTGCTCTGATCTCTCTGAACCACTCACTCAGGAGGAAGCAGCGGCTGCATCATGGGGATGCTCCGGCAGCCCCGGAGAGGGGTCCCCAGCGAGGAAGTGGCCCTTCCTGCCCACAGCAGAACGAATGTGCCCACCATGTGAGTGAGCCCTATGGAAGGGGAGCCTTTAGCCCTGGCCAGCTGAGCACGGCCCCAGCTGACATCTTCACCGCAGTTTCATGAGACCCTGTGATGACTATCGTACACATCAGTTTGACTAGCCATGGGGTACCCGATTAAACATTACTTCTAGGGGTGTCTATGATGGTGTTTCTGATGAAATTAGCGTTTGGATTGGTGGGCTTAGTAGAATAGACTGCTCTCCCCTGTGCGGGTGGCATTATCCAACCCACTGAGGGCCAGAATAGAACAAAAGATGGAGAGAGGAGGCGCTCACCTCTTTTTCTCCTGCCTCACTGCTTGAGCCAGAACATCTCATCTTCTCCTGTCCTCACACTGGGATTTACACCATTGGCTCCCCGATGCTCAAGCCTTCAGACTCAGACTGAACTACACCACCAGACTTCCTGGGTCTCTAGCCTATAGACAACAGACTGTGGGACTTCTTAGCCTCCATATTTGTGTGAGCTGATTCCTCATAATAAACTGTTTATTTATATACTATATTCATAGGTGGTGATATTCATTCTGTGCTATATTCATACAGCATATGTTTACTATTGGTTCTGTTTCTCTGGGAAACCCTGACTAGTACAGACCTCAGGTCAAATCCACCTGGCTAAATGACTCCTGAACTCCCATGAGATAGGAGTGCCTAGGTGGCTCAGTTGGTGGAACATCTGCCTTGGGCTCAGATCATGATCCCAGGATCCTGGGAGCCACCTCAGTCTCCCAGGTCAACAGGGAGCCTGCTTCTCCCTCTGCCCCTTACCTTGCTGGTACTCTCTCTTGCTCTGTCCCTCTCAAATACATAAATAAAATCTTTTTTTTTTAAAGAAGATTAATATGAGATAATAAATGTTTTTTTGTTGTTGTAAGCCATTTTTAACTGTGGTTTTATTTATTTATTTATTTATTTTTTAGGTTTGGGGGAAATTTGTTCTATAGCTCACCATAACAATCCAGGTTTCAACTCCAAAGCTCTACTTTGATGAGGGTCACTAGCCAGCTGTGATCTTGAGAAAGTCTTTGAAACACACACTTGGACTCAGTTTCCTCCCCTGCTAAATAATAGTCTAGGAGAACTTCTGAGTCATTCTTAAGGTAACTAACCAACCATTACAGGGATTCAGGGAATGCTATCAAGATGAACTTCTGGCACAAAGAGGCCAGTTCATGACCAATGTCCTCATACACTGTATTTAAGGGACATTTCATGTGTGCATCTGATCTATCAACTCATAGAAATCTAATTCAAGACTCTGCTAGCAATCACCCGCACATGGTCCCTGAGCCTCTCTTTACTCCCCTGCTCTGTGCTGAGGCTCTCCAGAAACAGGTGAGCCTTTGCTCACACTGTGGTTCGCCGAAAATGCCTTCCCAGCCCACCATCTCCCCAAACCTCTCCCCTGCCGAAGGCCCATCTCAGATGCCTTAGACCCTGTGACTCGGGACCACCCACAGCAGGAGAAGCAGCAGGCTTCTCGGCAATGGTGGGCTGGTAAATGTGGAACAACCAGCTCTCTGGGGAGAAAAGGTTCGGATTTGCCATCTTTCTTGATTTCTGTGGTATTGGCCCTCCTCCCACAGCCGGTTTGAAGCTCCCAACAGGGCACCCCTCAGCACAGACTTGGGAGGGGACATGCACGGTCAGGTTACTCTGCCGGTACGGGCTGGCCTCAGGGCACCCCTGCATTTTGGACACCTCACCTTCCCTGACTGTCCTCTTCATCATTTTGGAATGTCCCTGGGGCCTGTCTCCCTCTCCCATCCCAGCATTTCCCTCTCAGCCCAGACCTTCTTCATCTCCTGCCTGGACTACTGGGACAGCCTCCTCCCTGTTCTCTCTGCCCGCACACCCTCCTCACTCCCCTCTCTCTCCCCTGACACCACTGAGGGAGCCTTCCTCTACCGTCACCTCATGGCCCCATGTTGCCCATCCTCGAAGTCCTTCAAAACCATGAGTTTCAAGGGGAAGGTCAAGATTGTTGAATATGCAAGCCCTCTACGACCTGACCTCTGTCCACCTCTCCATCTTCTCATACACACACACACACACACACACACCCATGCGCACACGCGAACACACACTTGTGCAGACACCCAAAGCACTTCTCTGAGGAACCATGGCGCTCTTCATGCCCCCGATATTCCTACAGCCTTCTGGCTTCTCTCCAGTCACAAATCCCACTCCCCACCCTGGGCTCATCAGCTTCACTCTCTTCCTCCAGCCCCTGTGTCTACACATTCCCATGGTGTTTTGTTGAGAACTCAGTGAGGAAACTACCATGGGAAATCACAGCCCATTCTGTGGCCCACTGCCTTTCTCTCCCCTCTCAAAGCCACAAGCTCCTGGAGGGCTGAACCCTAGAGCAAGTCTCCTATTCTTCAGTGCCTGGCACTGTGTCGTGGCCTGATGGAAAAGCCTCTCTGGGTCTGGAGGAGAGTGGCACCAGGAAGTCAATGGGGTGAGGCAGTGGGAAAGGGCAGAGCCAAGGAACACTCCCACTAAAGCCTAGAATGGACCCCAACAAACAGAGATGTAGGCTGCTGAGACCAGGGGTTGTAGAAGGAAGGGACTGAGGACTCTATAGCGGCTGAAGCTCCCAAGACCCCAGCCCTATCGATTCTCCCTATCCCTCTCCTTGGCTGGACAGGGACCCCACTCTTCCTAGTTAAAACCCCATCTCTTATGCTCTGTGTTCTTTCTGTTGCTTTAAATTGAATAATTATGGGTTCAAAATAGCTGCTGGACCACATGTTAGAGGCTCTGGTCCAGGCCTGAGCCCAAGGGTGAAGGGCAGCCTCTCCCCTTTCTCCCCAAAATATTCAAACCTAGGTCATGGATCACCTAGACAATATCTCAGAGCTTAGGTAGTTTCCTTAAAATAATTACAAAAGAACCACCCTTGGCATGTCAGCTCTGCTCCACTTAGTGAGAGACCAGTTTCTTCACTCCAGCTGGTTTTCCATCTGAAAAAGGAAGTTAGTGACCAGCTGATCACTAAAACCTCTGACACCGTGGTTCTAAGTCAGTTCCTCCTCTCTGTGCCTTTTCTCATCTGTAAAATGGGACTAATAGTATCTACCCATCTCAGAAGTCTATTGAAGATCAAATAAGATAATGGTTATAAAAATACCATTGTAGGGGGATGCCTGGGTGGCTCAGTGGGTTGTCTTTGCCTTCAGCTCAGGTCATGATCCCAGGGTGCTGGGATGGAGCCTGGCATCAGGCTCTCTGTTCAGCAGGGAGCCTGCTTCCTCCTCTCTCTCTGCCTGCCTCTCTGACTACTTGTGATCTCTGTCTGTCAAATAAATAAATAAAATATTTTTTAAAATTAAATAAATAAATAAATAAATAATACCATTGTAGGGATGCCTGGGTGGCTTAGTACGTTAAGCATCCGGACTCTTTTTTTTTTTTTCTTTTTAAGATTTTATTTATTTATTTATTTGACAGAGAGAGACATAGTGAGAGAGGGAACACAAGCAGGGGGAGTGGGAGAGGGAGAAGCAGGCTTCCCGCAGGGCAGGGAGCCCGATGTGGGGCTCGATCCCAGGACCCCGGGATCCTGACCTGAGCTGAAGGCAGATGCTTAATGACTGAGCCACCCAGGTGCCCCACACATCTGGACTCTTGATTTCAGTTCAGGTCATGATCTCAGTGTTGTGAGATTGAGCCCCGTGTCAGGCTTCATGCTAGGAGGGGAGCTTGCCTAAGATTCTCTCTCTCCCTTTCCTTCTACCCATCCCCCACTCTCTCCCTTCCTCTCAAATAAATAAATAATAAAACAAAATAAAAATAAATAAAATACCCATAGTTATATCTATTAGTTATTACTTGTGAAAGTTAATTATTGTGCTGAAAGTCCTTTATAAACATTCCTAGGTGATTTAACTAAACTTTAACATGATCATAGGCATCTCAGAAATGTTAATTTAGAAGAAATACAAGAATACATTAAAGTTTCCCAAGTGAGGACTCTTCTCATCATTGGGCAAATCAGAGATGAGACTTCGACTGGGTGAGCTATGGCAGAACTGCAGACCAAGCCCATAGCTTCATTGCTGCAATTTTATTCCCCAAGATCTAAACAGAGGACTGGCCATTAGAATCCAGGCATGCCTGTTTATTCTAAGGCTTGTCCCGAATGTTCAGTCAGCCTTTTAACAGAGCTGCTGGAGAGAATTAAAGTAACTCATGCCTGTTTGCCTTTCCCAGGTAGAGCATAACTAGGTCACTCTGGTATTCCAGAACGTCCTCTTTCCATCATCGTCGTTTTATTGCAGGTGATGTCATTATTCAGCCCTTCGGAAGCAAGGTCAAGGTTCAGAAGTAAGCCAGGACTCACTTTGATCTTCACGATCACGGTCACACTCTGTCCAGCAGCATGCCCTTTATCTCCTGGTCTCCAAG
>NC_081558.1:103719907-103763487 GCF_022355385.1 Mustela nigripes
ACCAGGAGATAAAGGGCATGCTGCTGGACAGAGTGTGACCATGATCGTGAAGATCAAAGTGAGTCCTGGCTTACTTCTGAACCTTGACCTTGCTTCCGAAGGGCTGAATAATGACATCACCTGCATTGGCTCACGCCTCCCTGGGCCCCTGGCCACCCAGGCCCTCCCTCTGGAATCCTCCAGCCACTATACCCATGGCACGGGGAGTACAGTTTCTGTTACAGTCATTCCAACTGATGTTCAGAATAAAAAGGTGAATTCGAAGCAGCTTACTTTTTCATCAATGTACGCTTACTCAATCTAGAAAGGTAGACGGGAATGGACGGCCAGATGACCTAGCTACAGGTGACCATCTTATCTTGCAACAGTGCGAAAATCCCTGCGGGTGTAAGACACTGAGCAGGAAAGACTGCCTTATGTCTCCCACCACCCCCAAAGCAAGAGTTAGCCAAGGCCCACAGTCCCCTGAGAAGCAGATCAGAAACCTCCTCTTGGGATTAGGAAAGCAGCTCGTTAGATAAAAGGCATGACAGCAGAGCCCACTGGTGCTTCTGTGATCAGATGAAATATCATTATTAATAAGAAAATGTTAATATTATGATTATAAAAGTTTTGATATTTGTCAATCAATTTACATATTGAAAAACAAGCCGTTCTCAAGATTGACATCCTGCTAATACAGCCATGCAGGTCAGTGAAATGTGGAATTGTGTCCGTATCTGTTGGTAAACAGCCACTGAACCAAGCTTCTTACTTTGCTCCTCCTTCTTGTGTTACCTTGGCCATCCAGCCACCTCCTCCGGAATCCCCCTGAAACACACTCCTGGCCAAGACCCAGCAATCAGAGTTCACCGCTGGCACCAAAGGGGCCCTCAGGACATGTCCTGGGCCAGTGCCATGGCCTATGGCCATTCAGATGGGTGGGTGAACCCACCACACTGGTTGTTAAATATTTTAATGCCTCCCCTGCCTATCTGCACTGAGATGTTTCCAATGGACCAGCCTTCAGGGTTCTTGTACTCTGCACCCATGCTCTGCTCTTTGGCTTGGTGGCAGCCCCAGTCTGGGAACACAAGTCAGGTGGCTCCAGAAAGCCACAGGGCAAATGCTGAGTACCTGGCCAGGCCTTTCTTTAACTGCAAGGGAGGAGTGAGAAATGTCCGCAGTGACTAGCACTTAAAAGTGACCTTCCCCCTCCACAGTGCCCCAAAGCCCCAGGTTGGGTGCCTCTTAAAAACCAGAAATAATAACACATCACAGCCACATGGGCAAGTCCCCAACCTGCCATCTGCATCCATTTCCCTCTGTTCAATCCAATGGAGAGAGATAATAACCTATCTTCGGCTTAATTAACATCTGGGCCCGCTGCTGGGAGATTCCCAAACCCACGTCTCCCTGTAATTGCAAACCTTTATTTATCTGGGCACTTTGATGACAGCCTCATAATGGGAGCTGTGGCCCCAACCCCACCCACATCCTCTCCCTTGCCAGCTGCCCACCTCCCCTTTGCATCCCCCCCAACCAGCCCTCTCTATTTCTCTGCTGCCTCTCTACCCCCAGGCCCTCAGGATCCCTTGCCCCTAATCCCTCTCTCCTGTGCCGTTCTGTGCTGAGAGCGCTGGGAATGTGGAGACCGGGACAGCAGTCCCAGAGCTGCCCATGACTTATTCCCCACCGTGAGATACCTGCACTTAAAGTGCCCAGCCCTTTGCTTTGCACTCAGTAGGTGCTAAAGCTTGTCAGCAGTCCTCCTTTCTCCTCCATTCTACTCTTTAATCCCCAGATCTCTCATCGGAAAACTGAGTTATTGCTGCTTCCCATGCCTGCCTCCCTGGGTAGCTACAAGCATCAGGAAAGAAAGTGGCTGAAAACTTCCTTATGTTAAGTTTTTAAGTACCACCGACACAGAAAGTCAGCCTTCTCGGAAGGAGAGGGGGTTCGGTCATGGCCAGACAGGCCTCGCACAGGGCTGGCACCTGGTGGAGCCACCCCAGGTCACGTTCTGGCCTCCCATAGTACAGATCTTGAGGAAATATTTTATCTCCAGCCCCAAGAAGGTTGGAGAAGCAGCACTCCCAGGAAGTAACAAGAGAAGGCCAGAGCAGGCTTGGCCACCATGTGGCCCAACCTGCCCGAGACCCAGCCCAAGCCTGCCCTTCAAGTCCCTCCAAGAGGATAGCAGTGAAAATGCCTCACATCTGTATCACACTTTTCCATAAAAAGTGGTTCATAGTCTTGATATTCTTTGAATTGCACAATGGCGTAAGGTAGCATAAGAATCTCTATTTACAAACAAGGGCACTAGACCTCAAGGAATTGAACTTCTTTGTGCCAGGTCACACAGGGAGCCTTGTAGAAGGGGGTTCAATCCAGGCCTCAGAGTTGGAATCCTGTGCTTCTCCCTGGTGGTGGTGACCTCCAGAAAAGACACCACTTTGTCTTTCTCCCTCCCTTTCTTCCTTCCTTCCTTCCTTCTTTTTCCTGCCTTGATAATAGTACATTTATTTCTACTATTTGCAGGTTTATCCCTAAACTTATCAAAGGATAATGACTGAGAAGCTAATGTCATATTCCATTGGCACGTGTAACGGTAAATTTCCAGAAAATTCTGTTAGATCCCACAAGCCTTTTATAAAATACCATTTTGAATGAAAGCATTTCTAAAATGCTTTAAACAGTTCTTTCTTTTAAAATTAGATTGGGGGGCACCTGGGTAGCTCGGTTGGTTAAGCATCTGGCTCTTGATTTCAGCTCTGGTCATCATCTCAGAGTCCTGGGATCAAGCCCTGCGTCCAGCTCTGCACTCAGTGGGAAGTCTGCTCGAGGCTTCTTTCTCTCTCCCACTGCCTCTCCCCCTACTCGTGCTTTCTCTCTCTGTCTAAAATAAATAAATCTTAAAAATAAAAATCTATAATGAACTCCTCAAACTCAACACACACAAAACAGACAATCATATCAAAAAATGGGCAGAAGATATGAACAGACACTTCTCCAATGAAGACATACAAATGGCTATCAGACACATGAAAAAATGTTCATCATCACTAGCCCTCAGGGAGATTCAAATTAAAACCACATTCATATATCACCTTACACCAGTTAGAATGGCCAAAATTAACAAGACACGAAGCAACATGTGTTGGAGGGGATGTGGAGAAAGGGGAACCCTCTTACACTGTTGGTGGGAATGCAAATTGGTGCAGCCTCTTTGGAGAACAGTGTGGAGATTCCTCAAGAAATGAAAAATAGAACTTCCCTATGACCCTGCAATTGCACTCCTGGGTATTTATCCCAAAGATACAGAAGGGCCATCTGTACTCCAATGTTTATAGCAGCAATGGCCTTGGTCACCAAACTGTAGAAAGAACCAAGATGCCCTTCAACGGACGAATGGATAAGGAAGATGTGGTCCATATACACTATGGAGTATTATGCCTCCATCAGAAAGGATGAATCCCCAACTTTTGTAGCAACATGGATGGGACTGGAAGAGATTATGCTGAGTGAAATAAGTCAAGCAGAGAGAGTCAATTATCATATGGTTTCACTTATTTGTGGAGCATAACAAATAGCATGAAGGACATGGGGAGTTAGGAGAAGGGAGTTGGGGGAATTTGGAAGGGGAGGTGAATCATGAGAGACTATGGACTCTGAAAAACAATCTGAGGGATTTGAAGTGGCAGGGGTGGGGGGTGGGATACCAGGTGGTGGGTATTACAGAGGGCATGGATTGCATGGAGCACTGGATGTGGTGAAAAAATAATGAATACTGTTATGCTGAAAATTAAAAAAAAAAAAAGACTAAATTTAAGTTCAAAAATTTTTTTTTAAATTAAAAAATAAAATTAAATTAAGTGTGCCTGGGTGACACAGTTAGTTAGGCCTCTAACTCCTGGTTTCAGCCCAGTTTGTGATCTCAGGGTCACGAGATCAAACCCTGGGTCAGGCTCTGTGCTCAGCATGGAGTCTGCTTCAGATTCTCTCTCCCTCCCCTTCTGCCCCTCCAGCTCATGTGCGCTTGCTTGCTCTCTGTCTCTCTCAAATATATAAACAAAATCCCTTAAAAAAATAAAATAAATTAGATTAGGTTATTACAAATGTAACACACTAATAAAAAAAAATAACCTCACCAGTACAATACAGTATAAAGTATAAAGTAACAGTTCCCCTATCCTTTCTACCCCCTGGGCCAGTGTGCAGTCTTGGCTGGCTGGTAGAGATGTTTCTGACAGGAGACAGCAGGACCTCTATTGGACCACTGGGTAGGGCTTGGAATTCATTTCAGCCCTTCCAGGAGCACTCAGCAACCACTCACACACCTGGCCAGGTCCCCCTCTCGCCTGGAAAGCAGAGCTGTCCCTCTTCCCCAGTGTCTGGGCTCCATGGAGGGAGGAGCTGAGCCTTCAGTGGGAGAGAAGAGCACAAGCATCTCCCCTCAGGTGGCCGGAAGTGAGTGAAGAAGGAACCTCCTTGTAGGGATTCTGCTCTGCCCGGCACACTGGGGAAGAATGAGCCGACCCATTCTGCAGTCTCACAGAAAAGTGTGACAGATGGCAGAAAGGCAAAACTTAGAAGAACTTTTCAAGAACCACAGCTGCCCTCCAGGTACGGGGCTGTCTCAGGAGAGAGGTCTGCTCCCAAAGATGGTAGAAATTCCCAGACGCCCTACGGAGGAGAGAGCCCACCTCAAATGTTTCCTTTAGTCTTGAGCAGATGTTTGCAGCCTCTGTGTCTGAAAAGTTACTTGAGTTCTGGGTCCTGAGCTATTCAAAACAACCCTTAGGACCAGGTGTCAACTGAATGATGCTTCCCTTCATAAACTCTTATAAATAGCAATTTCCTCTTGATCCTCCTAAGATCTTTGCTCAAATAAACCTGACCTAGACTGCATTTCCAAGCTGTTCTTGTAGTTATGTGTAGCTAGGGGCTGAGTCCTAGCCACACACATAGAAGTTGTGTTCATCACTGCTAGGCATGCCTATTAAAATCTCCAAAAGATCATGCACTTTCTTTCTCTGTCCACTGGAAGACATTGTCTGGTAGAAGCAGGTGACCCAGAGAGACTTCTGAGACACTGGGGTAAGGGTCAGCACATGTTTTCTGTAATGGGCCAGATAGTAAATATTTTAGGCCTGTGGGCTATGATCTTTGTTGCAAATACTCAACTGTGTAATGCAAAGCTGCCATAGAGAATACATAAATGGATGAGCGAGATTGTGTTCCAATAAAACTCCAGATACAGAAACAGCCAGCAGGCCCAATTTAACCAACTCCTATTCTAGAAAGTGGTGGAGTCACAATACAGACAGAGCCTGGGCCCTGACTGATGGTTTGGCAACCAAGACTCTTCATTCAGAACAGTGCATAGGTGAGAAATAAACTCTTCCTATGTTAAGCCAGTGAGTGTGGGACCTGTTAAAGCAGCTAGAATTCTTTATCCTGGGCGCCTGGGTGGCTCAGTGGGTTAAGCCGCTGCCTTCGGCTCAGGTCATGATCTCAGGGTCCTGGGATCGAGTCCCGCATCGGGCTCTCTGCTCAGCAGGGAGTCGGCTTCCTCCTCTCTCTCTCTCTCTGCCTGCCTCTCTGCCTACTTGTGATCTCTCTCTGTCAAATAAATAAATAAAATCTTAAAAAAAAAAAAACTTTAGAATTCTTTATCCTATTTAATTATACCCACCATATTCTATTACTTCTGGTTGCCAAGTTCATGGGTTAGGAAATAGACCAATGAGAAAGAAATCCCAAATATTAATCTGGCCTTCAGAAGTACAGGGCTGGAGAGAGGTTGCAGGTAGGAGATCTTCAAACACATCCTACAACCACCTCCCCCATCAAAAGAAAAAAAAAAGTTATAGAAAACTATGCTTCCTCTAGAACCTAGATCAGGCAAGGTTTGATGACTCCGTCAGAGCCTTTGAGGAGACCACTTTGACGGTTGAACAGGATGATCATCTCTTATGTGAAGCCCTCTACAACTACATCCCCTCCCCTGGATGGATTGGGGTGGGGGGGGGATGCCCTTCCTCTGTGTTCCCTCAGTACTTTACACATAAATTTACTATACCTCTTTTGATGTTGGATGGATATCACATATTTTGGTCTTTCCCTCTGGATTATGAGCTTCATGAGGGCAAGAACTGCTTGTGGTTTCCATCCTTGTTTCCTTCTTGTTTCCCACCTCCATTCCGCCAATTCACACTGCCCCCATCTCTCCCCCACAACTAGCACAGTGCTCGGCACACAAATAGGTGCATTATAAATGTACACAGTATGGGTTGCCCAGGTGGCTCAGCTGTTAAGCATCTGCCTTCCACTCAGGTCATGATCCCAGGGTCCTGGGATCGAGCCCTGTACCAGGCTCCCTGCCCCATGGGAAACCTGTTCTCCCTCTCCTACTTCCCCTGCTTGTGTTCCCTCTCTTGATGTGTCTCCCTCTGTCAAAAATATAAATAAAAATCTTTTAAAGTAAATAAATAAATAAATACACACAGTAGATGCATTATAAATGTTTCTTCAGTGAGGGAGAGAAAGGAATGAATGGATGGAGACCTGCGAAAGTTAAGGTCAATATTACCTGAGTTATAGATTGGGAAACTACATCATTTATCATCCAAACGAGGACACTTTGAGAGTGAAGGGTGGCTCTGTTATAATTATGTGATGACCTCGGGCATAACTGGGACCGTCCTGAGCAAACCAGAATCAAGGTCTCCAGTGATACCGAGCATTCTTAAAGGAATTTGATGATTTCTGTTAGGTTAGGGACTTTTTTTAAGCTTAAAAATAAACAAAAAAGAAACTCAGGGTACAATGGAAAGGAAAGGGTGATGTGATTTGAAGTTTTTCTTGGCAGAAATGTGGGAGGATCAACATAGCTCTCTCATTGCGCTATGAGTTTTCACTGATCATTTCACACTAATGCCAACCACAACAGCTTGAGTTTACAGTACAGCTCATATTCACCCTTGAGCACAGTCCCAGGCATACCCACAGGAACATACGCACACACACACACACACACACACACACACACACACCAGTTCCATCAGGACAAGAGGACCCTAAATTTTCCTGTGTGTACTCTAACTATATAGAGGATTTCCGATAAAAACCTTGAACATCCCCATTTCTTTTTTTTTTTTTTAGGATTTTATTTATTTATTTGAGAGAGTGATCGAGAGTAAACATGAGTAGAGGCAGAGGGAGAGGGGGAAGAAGACTCCGCTGCTGAGCAGGGAGCCTGGTGCGAGGCTCAATCCCAGGATCCTGGGATCATGACCTGAGCCGAAGGCCGGCACTTAACAGGCTCAGCCACCCAGGTGCCTGAACCTCCACATTTGTACAAAACAGTGTATAGAATTACTTTAAGAGGACTCTGTCCTAGTCATAAACATCTATCTGAAAGGTGAATTAAATTATGACTGCAAATATTTGTGGAACGTTTTGGGGAAAGGTGGATGTGTGTGTGTGGGCGCGCGCCTGAGTATAGAGTACTAACCATAGTGGAATTACTGATCTGGGCTGATAATCTTATGCTGATGAAATGAATCCCATTACAAAGAACAAATAAAATCCCTCCAGAGAGCGCAAGCAGGCACCATGCTCTCCTGCCACACCTGATGGAAGAGATTGGGCTGGACACAGAGCCACATGGTACATGTGGGTATCTAGAGCTTCAGACGGAAAGTTAGCCCCAATCTTTCCACATAAAGCACCCCATTTAGAGACCCACCTACTGTTTCCTATTCTTAATAGATTACTTCTCGTTTTGCCTTGTTTTCCATCCTTCAGTCCTGGGAATATGTTTCATGGAAAATGTTCCTGCCCACGACACATTTGCACTATGAGGGAGCCCCACCGAGGCTCACTCATCCCAACTGTGTTATTTCAATCGGGATATTTCAGTAGCAACCACTCCTTTCCTGTACCACCCTTGACAAAACATCTGCTCTTTAATCCAAATTTTAGATTTTTGAACCTCAAAACAATCTGAAAGAACATTTAAATGTGACTGTCTCCATCTCACAGAAAGAACTGGCCCCCAAGGAGACTTGCTCAAGGTCAAGGAGCTACTGTACAGGAAAACCAGAGCTGGAACCGAATCAAGTCCAGTTCTCTTTCAGCCATACCTTATAGCCTTGTCCACAGGAAGACTGCCCGCCATCCACCATAGCTACCCAGTCCTACATCTTTCAGTTAATATGGGACATTTGCTAAGACCTGAATCAAGGCATAAGACTAATACCTCTTTTAACTTCAGCGTGTGAACATCTCCAAACAGGTCTGACCAGCCGTGGTCTCTGGGAGCTTTCTTCCGTGGCAGCAACTGCTGCTGATATGAGAGGAAGGGTCCCCCACACCTTGGTATGTTTACATATCACTGTCGGACAATCATTATGTGGTTTGGTCGAAGCACAGATGGGAGCAGCAAATCATGTGATGCTCTTTTAAAGAGATGAGCTCCTCTGCTGGAAACCAGGTGGTGAACAGTTTTCCCTGAGAATCAGGGAACATTGGGGGCAATTTGACATGCAAAGGCTAAGATATATTTCTCTACAGAGGAGGCCTTGGGGGAAGACAGACAGCAGCCATAAATAAGGAAGTGCTCGTGGTTTTGCCGTTCGGTAGATGGTACTTGGGAATCATTTGCAAGCCCTGAACTGGAACACAGAACTGAGAGTGTGCTGATGCAGGACCCTGTGGCCCTCCCCACCCATCCTCCTTGAACTCACATGACCTTGGAACTATCACTTTCTCTTTTTCTATATAGCCATTCAGCTGCAAGAGTGGAACCTTCAGGAATATGGCTTATGGGGTCAGAACATCTGTAATGTGAATATTTCTTCCTGCCTCCTTCCATCATGGTGCCCAAAACATCCTTCCTATTTGGCATCTTATATCTCAAAGGCTTTGAATATTCAAGAGTCCCCTATTAGAATGTTAAGTCCCTAAAAAGGCCCTTTAGGTATGGGACAGCCACTGTAGACTGAGGAACAACAGCTTGAGAAGACAAAATTGCAGACCTTACCTCTTGCAGAGAGGAGGGGAGCCCTACACATCAGACACACACCGTGGGCCCATGGGACGAAGGGAGAGGGACTCCCCACATTACTGTTGAGTGTTTCTAAAAGAGGGTAATGTGGTGTCTTGGAAAGAGATGAGGGGAAAATAGAAGCCTGCTACAAGCTCTGATCCCTGTGAAACCTGTCTTTCCCTCTCCTGGGCCTCAGTCTCCTCATCTGTAGAGGGAAGGGACTGAGCTGGAGGAGTGCTAATGTTCTGTCTGGCTCTCAGGCTCTCAGCGCTAGGGAGTCAGCTGGTGACCCTTTGAGTTGAAGGTTAGCCAGTCCTGGAACAGAGCAGAGGGAGAATCCCTGACAAGCAGCTAAGAAGAAATTCTCCTAGGAGAAGGATCTTGAATTGGGGTGGGTCCTGGAGCAGGGAGTAGCCTGTCACCAGGGGAGGCAGGCAAGCATGCCCCAGGTTATCAACCTCCTCTTATTCCCAGACTTGCTGCAAGTGGGTCCTGGTCTCCATCCTTAGGAGAACAAACACTCTGCTGCCTGGTGCCCTCAGGGCCTTTGATCAGATGCCTGGGCTCTGCCAAGTTTCTCTTGATAGTGGCTGGGTTGCTTCCAAACTTAACCTATCTCAACCCAAAAGACACAGGGAAAAGAGTATAGGACTTAGAGTCAGGAGACCTGAATTCGGCCCCATCTTGCTGAGTGATCAAACTTAGGAAAGTCCTTTTATGGTCCTTTACCTGGCCCTAACCTGGTCCTTAGATTCAATGTGGGTCCCCATTTTAGGACCCACTATGGACTCCAAGCTTTGAGGTAGTGAAAGGGCTGCTTAACAAGCAAGTCTTGCTCTGGCTTGGTCGAGAAAACCTCTGCATTAAACTCCAGTGGGGGAGATCCAGGCCACAGGGGGCTCCCAATGATGAGCCCTGGTCCCTAGAGCCCCAGGACAGAGGTTTCTTCTATTCTTCCCACTAAGGGATGGAGGAAGGCAGAAACACACTTGAACTTAACCTTTACTCCTTTTTCAATTCAGAACATTAATGCTGAAAGTCTTGCTATTATATAATCCAACACAACCATTTTATTCATGAGGTCCTGAGGCTAGAGGGGGATTAGTGACTTGATTAGGTTAATGCGAAGGGATTCCAGGTCACTTCAAGGCCTGCGTCCAAGGCTCTTCCTGAAGGCTTTCTGCCATACCACATTATCTGAGCCTTCATTTGACTCAAATTAAAGGAATTGGGGCCATAACCTTGGGGCTGGGATGAGCAGGAATGGGACTCCAACTCCATCCAGAGCCAATTCCAAATAAACTTCCCTTCTCCAGACCAGAATCACCTCTCCCTAGGAAGCTCAGGGAAGTTCCAAGGAAACTCTTGAGAATTGAATCTACCTCATGTAGAGACGAGGAGTCAGTTGAACCCCAATCTTCCCTCCTTCCCAAACATATGTCCTCAAAACCTTCAGGGGCACCTGTGTGGCTCAGTCAGTTAAGCATCTGACTCTTGATTTCAGCTCAGATCATGATCTCAAGGTCATGATCACACGGTCATGAGATTGAGCCCCGCATCAGACTACTTGCTGGGCCAGGAACCTGCTTAAGACTTTCCTTCTCCCTCTCGCTCTGCTCCTCCCTCCCTCCCACCTCAAGCACACACACACTCTCTCTCTAAAAACAAAAAACAACAACAACTACAAAAACCAAAAAAAACCTTGACTCCTCCATCTAGGTAATGCCCTTGAACTTTATCAGGCCTATTCTCTTAGGCTGAAATAGAATGGTTCCTTTACTCCTTCACTGCTGTTGCCTGAGTACCAACTAGGTGCAAGGCTCTGTGTTAAGTTTGGTGAATCAGAGACACATGCCTGTCCTTGGAGTATTCAGCCAACCGGAAAAGATACGGATAATTAATAATCATGATGCAATGGGAAGAGCTCCCCCACCCTCAAATTAGACCTGCTCTTCTAGGGTGAGATCTCACCAGACCAGATCTCAGGGTAGGAGCAAGAGGAGACCAGGTTCCTCTGGGGGCCGCCACCCCACCCACCAGGAGCATTCTTGCCAGGAGGACACCACCTTCCCTTTCTATCTCCAACATTAGGCATCCAGCAGATACTCATACACACTTGGTGGCAAGAATGGCATGTTTAAGAATGACTTGACAAGTGTTTATCATCAAGCATCTACCAGGCATGAAATGTAGAGGTATCAAAGAAGAAGGGGGGAGCGAATCACAGAAAAATTCCACTGCCAGTTTCTGCCATCCCAAAGGGAAAAATTTGGTTATAAGCCCATGAGAATGGGAGGAATGTGAAAAGAGCATGGGTTTCAGAGTTTGGACCCTTGGGTCTTGGTCCCTCCTGTGTAACCTTGGACACGACATCTCCCCTCTAGGCCTCAGTTTGCTCATCTGTAAATGAAGGACAGAGCCCAGGGATTGCAGTACCAGGGCCAACTAATGACTGTGTGTTTGTTTGTCCTTTAAAGTTTGGGCTGCCTTTTCTTTTAGGTTTGGTTTCAGGTCTGAGCTAGGCTTGGAGGAAGGAGGAGACATGAAGACAGGATCATGAGAGAAGCCAGAGGGAAATGAGGCCTTACAGGAGGAAATGGGATGGGACAGAGCTGAAGAGGAGATGTAGAAGAGGGAGGGGGCTGTCAGAAGGGCCACCGTCTGGGGGGTAGAAACATGACCCTTGCTGGTGCCACTGAACAGACCTAGAGAGGGGAGGGAATGGGTGCCACGTTCCAGGGCCAGCGAGCCATTCCAGCCACCAACGTGGTGGTTATTCAGAGCTGCTCAAAATGGGATCACCTCACAGTGGCTCATGGTGGGGGCGGGTGGCCCCAGGCAGCCTGTGGCCTGGGATGGGCCAGCAGGAGCAGAAAAGGCCCCAGCTGACAAAAAAGCCAGATCCAGTTGTGGCCATATGCTGGAAAACCTGGTACTGGGGGTCCAGAGTGCCCTGACCTGTGGCTTCCCAGCCCTCCCCAAGCCTGGAGTAGTTTCCCGCATGTCACAAATGATTCCCAGGCGCCGGTTGCACACACACTTCTCTCTCCGTCGTGCATCACTTCCCAGCAGATGCGAGGACCACTGATGCATACCACGTGGAGGAAAGTGTTCTGCTTATTAAATTACTAAATCCTGCTAAAAATGAGGGCAACTGGCTCCTAACAGAATTTGCATGTTTCTCATGATCCTTGGTGGACTCCCGTGCAGTTTTTTCTGTCTCGAGTGTGATGCCAGGGGTGGGTTCTACCAGTCTGTTCCCTCTCCTTTCAAGAGCAGGGCCCTTGAAAAGCAGCTCTGTCTCTGGGAGGGAATTGTGCTTTCTCAGTCTAAAAGAACCTTCCTCATTTGTTTAAAATCTGTTCTGCTGACTCTGGGGGCAGTGGGTGGGAGGTTTGCTTTAGGAACCAGCGTGCAAGTGCGTGGAGTGGGTGTTCTCTGCAACTCACAGTGCTGAGAAGGTTTGTAATACTACTGTTTATTTCATGCTGTCCCATCTTTCCCTCGCTCCCCATCAACGCACACCACACATGGTACAAATGAATAGGGGAGGATGTTTTTCCAGCCCAAGAAACCGTCCTCTGGGGACTCGCGCTGCCACCCGACAAGACCTCTCTTGCCACCGGAAGTCACCTCATTTTTCACGCAGTCCGTGGTGTGTTGTTGGACACAAAGGATTACTTAGGCTCGGGGAGAATGTGGAAAGTGTCTCGCAGCATTTAAAGTACCATCAGGTTACGCAGAGGAGGAACCTGAACCCCAGCTCGCAGGAAGGTAAAGCTAGATAGGATGAGTAAGCCAGACCTCAGTGCTCTCTGGAAGGCAGGTTTTATCTAAGGGCTTCGTTTTGCTTTGGGCACCACTCTTTCCCATCCGAGTGTCAGGAGCAAAGCAGTGTTTCGTTTTCATTTTTGTTTTTTTCATTCAGAATTCTCTTCTGATGCTAGTGATATCATCCCTGGAAGACTGAGATGTAAGAAGAGGTGAATCGTGTATCACCTTCGGATCTCTTCTAGAATTACAGCAGCCAGAGTGCTATGGGTGCAGTGGGGATAAAAGCCAAAAGGTAGAGCAGAGGAAGGAGGGAAGGGGAGGGCACCAGGAGGGAGGGAGGGAACTGGTTCTTTTGCAGGCTGCTTATTTTCTTCTTCCTCCTTCCTCAACCCCTAGACCCCCCTTCCCTATTTATAAATCAAATAACTGGAAAAATCAGACTTAAAGAAACAGTTGCCTTCCATTTATTGATGGTGTTGGTTTAAATGTCATTTGTCTGCACTTTCTGACCAATCGCCCTACCTCCATCAGTCACAGATAAAAGCCAACCTTGGCATTGGCATTAAACCATTAACTGGTTAAGAATGAAAACACACAGGGGCACCTGGGTGGTTCAGTTGGTTACATGCCCAACTCTTGATTTCGGGTCACGTCATAATCTCAGGGGCATGAGATGGAGTCCGGCATCAGGCTCCGTGCTCAGTGGGGTCTGCTTGAGATTCTCTCTCCTTCTGCCCCTCCCCCCACTCTCTCGCTCTCTCCCTCTCTCTCTCTCTCTCTCACACACACACTCTCTCTCTCAAATAAATCTTTAAAAAAAGGGGGGGGGGGGATGAAGACACACAGACCCTGCCCCACCACCATGTACCAGCCACGTGATCTTCACCCTCTTTAATGTTCTTATCTGTTTCAAAGAGCACAGGAACTTGGCAATGTGTGAAAATAATTTCAAATGTGAAATCCAGTCATGCAAGATAGTGATGGGCCACACAGCTGCCTGCCAGGCTGGTGAGAGCTGTACAGAAAGCACATGGTGTGAGTATCTGGGGAGGGGAGGACTAGACTCTCCCGACCTCTCTCTACATGGGGGTTTTAAAACTCATGCAATGATGTATATCTGAGGTATTTGGGCAGAGGGGTAGGGACTCTGAACCAAACCAAAATATAAGATTCAAAAGCCTGGACCTTGTCTTAATGCCCTTAAAAAGTGAATCTGAGTATTTTTTTAGTTATTTCCCACCCACTTACACATTGCTTTTCGTTTCTCAAGGTAATCTTTTCTTTATTTTCAAAGATCTTATTTATCTATTTGAGAGAGCAAGTGAGAGAGAGCATGAGAGGGGAAAAGGTCAGAGGGAGAAGCCAACTCTCGGTGGAGCTGGGAGCCGGATACTGGACTCAATCCGGACTCCAGGATCCTGACCTGAGCCGAAGGCAGTCGCTTAACCAACTGAGACACCCAAGCGCCCCACGTTTCTCAAGTTAATCTTATGCCCAAACCAACTCTGTTAATTAGGAAGACAATCTTTCACCATCCCTCTATGGTTCTAACAAATTCCAGACTCCTCAGGATCTGTGGGTCTAGCTGTCCAAAACATAATTACGACGAAAACAAAACAGAACGGCCTCAGGACAGCATGGAAGGCCAGAAGCGGGATCATTTCTGCAACACAGGAAATGGAGCCCAAAGGGGCAAAGGGAAGAAAATAATTTGAGGAAGGCACAGTTTTGGCAGTGTCTCATTACAACTTCCGGCTGATGGGGTATAGCCAAACCAGAGACATCTGTTTGGAGTTTACAACAGAAACAAGCTCACAGAAAGCCTGCACACACACACACACACACACACACACACACACACACACACCCCAAGCTCTACCAGTTCTTGTCTGCCTTGACCTCCACACTATTCCCCCACTGGGTCACGCTGGGTTGTAGAAGGGAAGGAAATAGGTTCTTCCGCTGGCCTCCCCACCGGCCCCACCTGCGCCATGACTCATTCGCGCCATGATCAGAACTTACCAACCTTCCCCTCTCTTGATTTTCCTCCAGGAAAAACAGAGATGGCCCCACTCCTCACAGAGCCCCAAGGACACTTTCTTGAGGTCTCCGGTTGATCTTTAAAGCCCCTTGAGCTGTTTGTTTGTAAGGGAAAAGGTGACCCAGAGAAGAAGGTGGTAAAACCTCAGAAGACCTTGAAAGTCACTCCTTCCTAAATTACCTCACAAGTCTGAGAGTGAGGAACAGAACTCACCCTGTACCTCCAAGAATTAACTCCGAGAGACCAGAAAGTCCACACTGCCACAGTTTACTGCATGAAGAATATGGGACGATAGGCTCAAAGAGAAAGCAAGGGCTGGCCCCAGCCACAGCGCCCACCCTGCTGGAGAGCGACAGAGGCCCTGGACTACGCAAACAGCGGGTTCTGGAATCACCTCCAAGCACCGTGAAGGCTAAACCCTGTCCTACCGCGCCATGGCACGAATGGCCAGGCCCTCTTCCAGCCCTGTGGCCCCCCAGAATTTTCAGCAGCACTTCCAGACGCTCACCTGTTCTGTGACATTGTCCTCTTTATTCTCTCCCCACTGGCGTGCAAACACAACCAGAGCAGTGCTACTCTTAAAAAATAACAAAATGTTTTATACCCATTTCTGTATATACAGCTGAACAACATTTTACATGTCCCTTTTGCACAGCAAAAGATATAAACATTTAGCTCTGGGAACACAGTTATGTACAAAAAAAAATGTCAAAAATACTTCACAACAGTGCAAAATATTTTACACAGTATCATGGAGGGAGATCTTTTGAGCAGAAGGAAGGTGTGTTTTTAAAGGAAAACTCCTTTTTTGTTGTTTTAAAGATATTAGACGTCTTTAACTGTAAACAAAATGCAACTTTCTTCCATTTTCCCCCACCTCCATCCCCAAACAATTATTTGAGGAATTTGGCAGAATTTCAAGGGTCTGAGTCTGAGGTAAACAACCCAAGCTCTCGCACCAAAAAGACTGGGGGCAAGGAGGTGGCATTACAGCCTAAAACGTTGCGAGAGAGAGAAAAAAAAAATGTTTTTTAATGACATGTCAATGACAGCGCTAGGCCGCTCCCTGTTACTGGGTCCGGTCAGGGGAGGAAATTAACCCCTCTTCCTCAGGCCCCAGCTGCCCCACAAACAGGAAACTGGCCAGCTGGCAGGCATCCCTTGCTAACCAGCGGGCCCTTTTCTCGCCGTCTGCCTGCCCTCCACCCTCACGCCCCCAGCCCTGTCTCTCCCTCCGTGCAGTCTGACCTCTCGCACAGCTCCACACGCAACCTGAGCCCCGCTTCAAACAGAGCCAAGTGTGCTGAAGGAGAGGGCCAGGGTAACTCTGGGCCTCAAGTGTCCCATTTCCCCTTTCCTGAGGGCGGGCGGGGGACGGAGGAGATGTGTGTTGTCCAAAAGACAGGTGGGGAGTCACGGTGGGGCGCGAGAGGTGCGCGCAGGGGGCTGCTGAGATCTCAACCCGAGTGGGGCTCCTCTGGGTTGGCGCCGTCGTTAGGACCCGACCGGTCCGCTGCGGTAGCAGGGGAGGTGGCGTCCGGGCCCCCGCCTTCGATGGAGCTCTCGCTGCCGGTACTCTCGCCGGACAACAGGCGCGTCACCCGCAAGTCGGCCTGCAGGCTGCGCACGTCGTTGCCGAAGCTGAGTTCTCCCAGGTCGTTAATAAGCTGAGACAGCTCGGCCTTCATGTCCGAGGCGCTGCCCAGCAGCAGAGGCGGCGGCCCAGCCCCAGGGCCCAGGGAGACCCCGCCACCCCCTAGTGCCTCCTCGCGGCCACTTTCCAGTGTGTCCAGCAAGTCCCCGCATTCCAAGTGCATGGCCACCACCAGCGCTCGCTGCGCCTCGGCCTCTTCCGCTGCCGCGTCCCCCTCCTCAGCACGGTCCACCTCCTCCTCCTCCTCCTCCTCCAGGCAGCTCTCCGTGCGTTCCTCTTCCTCTTCCTCCTGCAGCTCCTGCTCCTGCTGTTCACCGAGCAAGTCCTCGGTGATGGAGCCCAGCTTAGGCGCGCTGCGGCTGCGTTCCACCGGTGGCTTATAGCAGCAGGGTCCGTGCAGGAGCAGCTTGCGCAGAGGCACTAGCGGGATGGTGTGCGCGCCCACCAGCTCCTGCTGCTGGTGACGCGCATCGTCCCTCCGCTTGAGCCGTTTAAATTCCGCCAGCGCGTTGGCCGACGTCTGGTACAGCAGCAGGGCCATAGCCTGAGCCTTCTCGGGCTTGGACACCAGCACCGCGTGGCAGCGCAGCATTACCGCCTTGTGCTTGAGCTCGTGCCGGTATACCCAGGCGAAGACCTTGGGCAGCCGCGCGTCTGCCACGCAATAGGTAACGCGGTGCAGTAGGTAAAGGTGGCCCGGGCGGCGCAGCGCGCGCTCCTCGGCATGCACCATGCGGATACCCTGCGCGCTCACAGTCAGCTTCATCTTGGTGCCCTGACGACCAGCCTCGCTCTTGCTCCAGATCTTGCCCACCGCTAGGTCAGTGCAGCCGTCGCCGCGCGCCTGGATGGTGGTGGCATTGCCCAGGTAGAGCACAGTGTAAGTGGGGTCCTCGCTGGTGATGTGCAGCTTCTTGCGCTTGGAGCGGAACATGCTGCCCACCCGGCTGAGCGCGCCTTCGGGGCACGCCCGCGCCAGCGAACTGAGCGCCGAGTAGTGCAGGCTCACCGCGTAGCCCTTAGGCTTGGACGCCTGCCGTGGCGGCGCCTCGGCCAGCAGCTCGAACTTGTGTTTCTTCCACGGCAGCATCTCCGGAGGGCGCCCCCGCGCAGCTGGGCGGCGGCGGCGGAGCGCCGGGTACGAGCCCCGTTGAGCCACCCGCCCTGGCCGGGCTCGGCCCGGGCAAGACAGAAAAATAAAACTAAGCTGGGAGTGGCCCACTGGTAGAGAGGGGCTTAGGGAGTATCGTCCTCAGGGACCCCGCCGAAGTGGGTACGGGTTAAAATTTTAAAAGAGAACAAAATAATCAGCTGCGAGTTGGGGGCGGGGGGGAGGGCGGGGAGGAGCGTGCACAGATTTACCCCAGCCAGGGCAAGGACGAGGGCAAAGAGTCTTAGGCAAGCAAATTGAGAGAAAGACGAAATCAGAGTGGAACGTTAAAAAGAGATGCGCGCGCGCAGAGGGAGCCCCAGCCAAAGCAGCCGGGACGGGGCGAGAATATGCAGGAACTCCTCGGTGAACCTGGAAAGGGCCCCCGCTCTCTCTCTCTCTCTCTCTCTCTCTCTCACACACACACACACACACACACACTCCCCAAGGCTGGAACTAGAAAGAGCGGAAACTCGATAGCGAGTGTGCCCAGGGGTCCGGGCTCCCTCCCCCAGGGGGTGCTGGAAACCGAGAGCCCCTCGGCGGGGTTGATCCCAGAATGTGCGGCTTGCCCCGAGTGCGGTCAGATGCTGCCCCGGCTGGCCGCGGCGGGCCCGGCGCAGCACTCCGGCGGTGGCTCACTGCATCTTCGCTCCGGCCGGACGCAGGGACTCGGACTCGGCGGGCTCACTGTCCCGGCTGGCTCCGCCAGGGCAGCGTGGGGCGCCGAGGGCGGGGCGCGCGCATGGTCGGCTCCGGGGACGGTCGCTACCTCATTTCTTCCCTCCGGGGCGGGGGGGTCCGACTCCGCTCCCGAGGTCCCCAAGGTCTGCTGCCCGCCCTTGCGGCGCGCCCCTCCGGTGCTGCAAGCGGTAGCCGGCTCGCCAGCCTCACATCCTTGCGGTCCCGGAGCAAGATCTCGGGTAAATATAGGCCGGCGCGAACCATTCGCCGCGCGGGGACAGGGGAGGAGCACAGAAGAGGATGCGTTTCGGGCCCGGACGCCCGGCGAGTTCCTGGTCTCTTAAAGGGACCTAGTTGCAGTCATTCGTCGAAGGAAAGGGGAAACCGGTCCAATCCCGCAATTACATCTCAAATTTACCAGCATCTCATTTATCTAGGGTATCGCCAAGACCCGGGGTTACCCCCTCGGGAAAGGCGACTTGAATTCTGACACTCCACCCTCCGGCTGAATTGCAACTCACTAAGTAAATGTGTGTCTACATCGAAACTTCTGGGGGAAGTGGTGGAAGATGGGATTTAGACTAATTTACTATGTAAAGAGGTTGGGGAAAGAGTGGTTCTTTCCTTGTGTGACAGCTCTCTGAGAATGACTGGTGTTGTTTAATAATGTAGTTTTTCACAATTTATTTTTCATTAAAGGAAGCAAGGAAAGCCGGAAGCAAGGAAAACAGCGAGACTTATCTTTTAGGGTCTTGGAGCCCTTTCTCCACAGACAAGCAGATAGTGAGAAGTGAGATGTCCTGATGGGGGTGAACAATATTGTACAGAGTCCATAAATAAAGTGTTTCTGCCCTTAATCCCTAGCAGCGGCCCTTCCTGCTCTGAGGCCTCAGAGAAGACTAGTTTTCGGAGACCTATACCATTCCTAAGTAATTCTTATGTGTGGTTAGAACTCATTTTGTTTTCGCAGGCCAGTCATTCCGTTTTATTACATCATTGACACATTTTGGGTGAGAATTCCTAGTGAAAATCCAAATGACGTTTTTTATTTCACTAATAATACTCAGCCACCATCTACTAGGAATGCCGATCACATTATTATCCTTTTCTCCTGGGCTGCCTGAACAGCATAGCCTCAGTCCTCTGACCAGCTTGACCCTTGGCTGGTAACTCATTTCTGGGATCCTCAAACAACAAGCCTGCCTCGGTGATCTGCTCAGTGAAAGCAAAAAGACTTCAACTCTGAGTGTGGGATAAATGTCCAGATGATCCTACATCAAACTGCCAAGTTTGTCCCAGAAGAGGACAATGGAACCCCTTTCCCCAGCAGCCTCATCCCCTGAGGATCTTGGATATCTTTGGCTTCCATGCCAAAACCACTGATTTCAGAACCCCTGCAGCCCCTCCTGGAAATTCTCTGGAGCCCTACCTTTGCCAATTTTTAGCCTTTCTTTTAAATTTAAATAACCTTTCTTTAAATTCTAACCCAATTTTCTCAGACTCATTGGTGCTGAGTTTCAACGTACCTTTCCTGAGTACTTTTTGGTGTCAGGCCCTGAGCTAGGAGCAGACCCAGTTCCTGTCTCCAAGGAGCTCCCAGTCCAACAAAGGATGCAAACTGCACCCAGCTCAGGCTTCCGCTAAATCTAGGAGAGCACCCTGTGTCCTCTAGTGCCTGGTACACAAATAGGCACTACTTGATTGCTGAATTAATGAATGAGATGTGCGCGTGAACAGGAAGACAGAGCAGGCTATGTGCCCTGAGAAAGACCCAATGTACTATGAGAAGCAGGAAGAAGAGAAAGTTCGTTTTGAGTAGGAAAATCAGAACAGGCTCTGCAGAAGGTGATGTGTGAGGAATGAGCAGGCTTTCTCCAAGCAAGAAAAAATTAAAGGGCTTTCTGGATATAGAGGACAGCAGAATTCTAGAACATGAAAATGCATGCACACATGCAGATGAGGGTGGAGTTTAATGATTATAACAAGGAGAGAAGAAAGTTTCCCGGTGGCCTTTTCATGGCTAAGTCTTGCCCCAGGGTGTGATGCCTTACTTCCCAGCTGCACTAATGGGCTAATGGAGGGACACCAGACCTGGTGCTGGAATGAACTAGTTAGGGACAATAATAAGCCACTAAAGTCAAGGTGAATTCCTCTTCCGCTCGAATTCCTGGAAAATCTTGCAAAGGCATCGGGTAGACGGCATGGGCTCCAAACCGAAAAGTCTGGTAAAAAGCACACCAGATTCACCTGTGTTAAGTGACCCTTAGATGGTCCATAATCTCCAAGTCTAAACTCTACAAGTAGATGTCATGTTCAAGCGGGTACCATTTCCAAGTTGCTCAGAGGTCTGAGGGCCAGAAGGGCTTGGGGAAGACAAGAAAGGGCCAGTGGTGGGAACTAAGGCTGGTCTCAGCTTCCACAAGGGCACCCCCTTCGGCATCAGGTGGTAGCAGGGAGCGCTCGGGACTACAAGGGCAGGGAGGGTTCCACTGGCCAGCCTGGCTTCTCTGAGGCAACGAGGACATCAGTTCTGGGGGCAGAGGCCCACAGAGCTGCTCCTCTGGGCTGGTCTCTGCGACACCTGGGCTGCCTTCTCAATAAGTTTGTTTTCAACCTTGGGAGGGCAGAGAGGTTCTAGATGAACGTGAACAGTCTGACGTGTGAGTCACAGTCTGTGCTGGGACTCACAGACCCAGGAGGAGGAGGGCCAGGCTGTCTCTTGCTAGCCTGGGCCCAGGGCCTGGACCTGGGCCTGGGCCTGAGCCTGGGCTGGCTGGCGGAGTTTCTTCAGCGGGGAAAACTGGTAGCACCATCTATGAGCCCACACCATGGACCTGAGACACAGGGTAGTTCCAGAACAGAACAGGAGCCACGGCCATTGGGAAACAGGTCAGCAACTGCATCAGACCTTGGACTGGGCTTTTTGTGTGTGATGCTGCCCCATCTACTGGTGCCAGGCAGAAGTGCCATTTCATGGGCTGGTTTCTCTTCCAACCGGGTAAGGGTAAGGCAGCGGTTGAATCAACTCACAGCCAATTCACAGCAGGTAAGAAACCTGGCCTCAGACCTGACATCGAGAGTCAGCCTTTGAGCTCACAGAAAGCATTCCAGGCCAGCTCTCTCCCACCTTATTTCTTACATCATGGTCCTCGCTCTCGGGTTTCCTCCCCCAACACCCCATGGAATGCCTGTTGGCTTCGGAGATAACAAATGACTAATCTAGGATCCTCGAAGTCATTCAATAAACCTTTGTTGTGAGTCTACGATGGTTGTGATGTAGTTGCTGGGGATACCATATGAAAGCAGACAGACAGGTCTTTGCCCTCATGGGATTTATATCCCACAGATAATACGCAAACAAATAATAAAATCTCAAACAGTGATAAGTCTCAACACACACAAAAATTCAGGGCTAGGAGCAGAAGGTGGCTAGTTGAGACCACATGGCCAGGAAAGGAGTCTCTGGGCAGTAATCTCAAGGAGATGGAGTCAGCCATGCAGGAACATTCTAGCCTGTGCTGATGAGTAAGGAGGTCACAAGGCACATGTGGCCATTGCACACATGAAGTACAGTTGGTCCAAACTGAAGTGTGATGCAGGTGTGAAACACATGTTGAATTTTTCAGACTTAGAAAAAATGAAAATGTCTCAATTGTCTCATAATAATTATATGTGGAATGATAATATTTGGGCTATGTTACGTTAAATATGCCATATTATTAAAATTAATTCTGCCTGTTCCCTTTTACCTATTTATTGTGGGTTCTAGAACACTCACAGCTATAGATCTGGAGAGCATTGTGCGAGGCTACCATGCAGGCCTGAAGGTGGGAATGAGCTCAGGGGGTTCAAGGACTCCCCAGCTTCAAAAATCCTACTGTGTGATGACGGCCTCTGGCCTTTCAGCCCTCCTCATTTCTAACTCCTATCTTATCAATTCTTTACCCTCCTCAAGACCTCCAGGATTGACATCAGCATCTGATACAGGCTGAACTCACCCACAGGCCACACCAGGAGCCCCTGGGCCAGTTTCTGGGTCCTTTAAATCAGAATCTCCACTGAAACACCTCTGTGGTTGAACACATCCTGAAGTTTGGGGAGCCCCCTGCCCTGACCCACCTCATATCTTCCACTACCGACTTTCCTAGCCTCTTATCCTTCCTTCTCCCCCTTTCCAGGCTCCCTCAAAGTGGAGGGGGAACCCTCAAGGAGAGTGTGCTAAGTGAGAGAAGCCAGACATAAAAGGTCACACATCATCGGAGTCCATTCATAGCAAGTGTAGGCATTAGGTGAATGCACAGTGACAGAACACAGGTGGGTGTTTGCCAGGGGCTGGAGAGAGGAAGGAACAGGGAACAGCTGCTTAGTGGATATGGGGCTTCCTTCTGGGGTGATGAAAATGTCTTGGAACTACATAGGAGTGGTGGCCATACAACATTGTGAACATTATTGTTTCGTTGTTGACCTCAAAATGGTTAATTCTATGGTATACGCACCTTATCTCGACATTTTTTCCAGAATGGAAGAAGGAGGCAGAGAGAGGTGAGAGCGATGTGATGTGAGGAGCCCACGCTCCCTTGTAGGCTTTGAAGGTGGAGGGAGGGGCCACATGCCAAAGAAGGCAGGCAGCCTCTAGAAACTGGAAAAGGTCAAGACAAATTTTCCCCCAGAGCGTCCACAAAGGGGACCCTGTGACACCCTGATTGCAGCCCACTGAGACCTGGGTTGGGCTTCTAACCCACAGAATTGTCAAGCTCCCGTTGACTTACACCAAGTGTATGGTCATCTGTTACAGAGGTCGTACTCCTCCCTGCCAGCTATCTCATCTCTTCTCCTAATTCCATTTCCTCCCCCACTCACCTCAGTGAGCACCCTCCATCCTCACCACCCTTCCAAAGCTGCCCACTCCCCAGCAGAGCCAAGTTCAGGACCTAGAGCTTCTTCAAGAAAACCAAGGCAGTAAGAGCAACGTCCATAGTGTGCTAACCCCAACTAACCCACTCGCTTAGCCACATCCATACCTTCTCCCACCCCTTTCCTCCAGGCACCCTGGGGCGCATGGGTGGCTCAGTCGTTTGAGCGACCAACTCTTGGCTTGAGCTCAGATTATGTTTTCAGGGTCGTGAGATGGAGCCCCACGTGGGGCTCCGTGCTCAGCACCGGGTCTGCTCAAGATTCTTTCCCCATCCCTCTCCCTTCCACGCTGCTGCTTATTCTGTTCTCAAATAAGTAAGTAAATAAATAAAATCTTTTTTAAAAAGAAGTCTCTTTTCCTTTTAACCTGTCACTCCCAAATCCACCCCCCCACACTGATACCAAGCCACAGATTTCACCTTATACCTCCTCCCACTATAACCACTTGGTGGGTTCCTACCAACACAAGTTGCAGCCTCAGCATCTCAGCAGAATACATGAGAATTTTCAGGTCTGGTACCTGCCTACCTCTCCAGCTTCATTCGCTGACTTCCACTGGCTGACCCCTTCTCTCTTTTAAAAAGCCAGCTCAGGCACCATCTTGTCGAGAAAAGGGGCCCAGGCCTCCCTAACTCCTTCTCCATGCTCCTTGTATCTCTACCTCTGCACTTGCCTTTTATAATGTTATTGTCTTTAACTCTGCCTCCCTCACTGGACTGTGAGCTCTTGGAGAGCAACAACTACACTGAATTCATCTTTCTGTCCTCAGCTCCTAGCACAATGCCTGCCACCAAATCAGTACTCGATAAACAGTGTACAATGAACGAACATTAACCCCGTGATTATTTTCACAGCAAGTGAACTATCACAAGCTCAGGCTGTCAGAACTGGCAGGGCTCTTCAGGACAATCTTTTTTGTTTTGTTTTGTTTAAGATTTTATTCCTCTATTTATTTGAGAGAGTGAGGGGAGGGAGAAGGACAAGCTGACCCTATGCTGAGCATGAAGCCTGACACAGTGCTCGATCCTACCCCCCTGAGATCAGAACTTGAGCTGAAATCAAGGGTCGGATGCTCAACCGACTGAGCCACCCAGGTAACTCCTTCAAGGACAATCTAGTCCCCCCTCTCCTGGCTTCACAGATGAGGACACTCAGGTCCAAAGAGTGCACATGCATGACTGTACCCATTATTCAGCAGCCAAGCCCAAATCAGGTAGGACCCACGTGGCCTGAATCTCCATTCAAGGCTTTCTCCTTCAGCTAAACATAAAGCCAGAGATTTTTAAATACACAAATATGCAGAGCACATTTCCTGCTCCCTCCTTCTATGAAGGGCTATATCTGGAGGGTGGGGGGCTCATGGCTTCATTTGGTTGAATAGGCAGACTCAGCCCTCATCAACCAAACACTTCCCCCCATAACCTAAACTGCCATTTGCCGGGTCCCTTAATGGAAATTCCCCTTGTTATTAGCTGTCGCTGCCACCAAAGAAGTCGGAGTCAAGCATGACTGTCATGGGATTTACACAGTGAGACTTTGGTCTCTCTAGCAGTCAAAATCACGTCCAGGTCCATGAGACTCTGGTGGCCCACTGGGCTCCTCTGCTCAGCCCAGTGACCCTTAATTTCTCTGGGGTTTTCACTTCAAAAACAATGAGCGTTGTAGCAGTTCTTATCTTACAGGAAATGGCATAAAGAAGGACCAATGAAATTAAATGTGCATGGTAAATGCTTGGAGGTTTTCACACTGAGAAAGGATATTATGCAACTTGTGTTTTCGTTTGTCTCTTGTTTCGGAACGTCTCTCTGGGCATGTTGACCTGGTGCATCTTTAGCGAGCCTATGCAAATGAGCTGGCAAAGTTACAACTATTCCATCACAAACGGTAAGGGCACTGGCCTCGCCCCACTAGGTGCTGGGGAGATGCTCAAGGTCTCACCTTGAAGGTTCTAATCCAGTATCCGTTGTTTCTGAAAGAACTTGAGGTACTTTCAGTATGCTGTAGGAGAGGAGATACAGGTACAAATAATGTGATCTGAGCTAACACAGGCTGAGCTGAACACAAAACACTGGCTCGGAGGGGAAAAACAATCTGCTCAGACATTGAAGACACTCATCAGGGAGGGGGAAGGCTTCACGCTCCACTGAAAGACAAGCAGGTTGCTATGGACAGAGACAGAGGAAAGGAATCCAGAGGGAGAAAATGGCCCATGTAGACAGTGGTTAGTGTTGAACACTAAACAACTAGGCCAAAAGCAGGGAACTCAAGCATACTGAGCACTTACTAGGTGTCAGACTCTGTGTTAAATGCTTTGGATCCTTCCAGATGTTTCATTCTCCTAAGAGTGTGGTGAGGTCCGTGATGTTCTCTTCACTAGAGGGAAAGGACTGAGGCTTGGAAGAGTTCAGAAACTGGCCTGAGATTGCCCAGCTCTCTGGGTGTGAGTCAGGTGAGGACCTGACCCTGGAGAGCCTTGAATGGCAGGTGGAGGCATTTCCCAAGCTGTGGTGAGTCACTAGG
Source organism: Mustela nigripes (assembly GCF_022355385.1). Taxonomy (NCBI): domain Eukaryota; kingdom Metazoa; phylum Chordata; class Mammalia; order Carnivora; family Mustelidae; genus Mustela; species Mustela nigripes. The sequence goes on from NC_081558.1 coordinate 103,745,679, forward strand.
CATCTGAGCAGGGACTTGCTGTGATCAGAGCCATGGCTCAGACACCCCCATCCCCACCTGACTCACTGAGGGCCCCAGGTCCTGCCCCTCTCTGAGCCCTGTCCTCCCAGTGTGTTGAGTCGAGAAAATTCCCTTCTAGTCCTTAGTTGCAGGAGGCTGGTTTCCTAGGGCCGCCATAACAAATTACCATAAACAGGTGGCTTAAAACAACAGAAACTTTTTTCTCTCACAATTCTGGAGGCCAGAAGAAAGAAGCATTTTCCTTGCCTATTAGCTTCCAGCACTAGCCAGCAATTCCTGTACTCCCGAACTTAAGAATCTTTGTCTCTGTCCTCACAGTCCCTGTCCCCCACCCCCGTGCTTTCTCTGTGTGTGTCCAAATTTGTATCTTCTTATAAAAACACATTATTGCATTAGGACCCATCCTGATTCAGTATGACCTCCTCTTCACTTGATTACATCTGTAAAGACTTTCCAAATAAGGCCACATTCACAAGTATCTAGGGTTAGGACAATAATCTTTCTTCTTGAGATACACCATTCAACTCAAAACAGACGCCATGACAGGAAATTGCAGGAAAGAGAGAGGAAATTAACAAGTCAGACACCTACAAACTCCCGAAGTCACCCTGTGGCCCATGTTGGCCATGACGCCCCTCTTTTCACAGACCGCTGGCCTACAGTGTCTGCCGCCTAGACAGCACCCAGCCAGAAAAGCAAAGGCATGACAAAGAAATCAAAAGAAGCAAAACCTTGAGCCTTATGAGAGAGCCTTTCTCATCAGTGCCACCAGAGGCAGGAACCCGGTTGGTTTGTCCCCTCTGGAGTTGGAGGGAGGAGAAATCGTTAGCCCCTGCATGGTTAGCTTTAAAACACACAAAACCTAGCCCCTTAACATTTCACTTGTGATAACAGCATTTGTAACGAACGTTGACTGAATTTGCTAGATGGCGGTTCACGGTGCCCTCAGCCTTCCCAAGACAAGCACTGTGGGATGTCATCTTCTCCCCAGGCTATATGGTGAAGTCATGCCCTGCGATTGCCAGTCTGAGCACCCTTCCTGAGACCACCCTGTTATGTCAAATACTGGGGTGACATAGGGTAGTGAGAAGAGGAAGGGAACCTTCCAGGGTAAGAAGTCTGTTAAGCACCTTAGTGGTCATCTATTCCAGCCCCCACTTCGGAGCATGAACCTGCTTTAGAACATCCTGATGCTTGCTTGAATACCCCTGGTGGCAGGGAGCTCACTATCTTATAAAGCCGTCCACTCCATTTTTGAACCACTCTGATTATTCAAACAAATTAAACCTAAAATTGCCACTCTGTAGCTTCAACCCATTTGTTCTAGTTCTGGCTGCCTTGTGTCTACTCAAAGCAATCTTCTCTCCCTTCCCTGTAACAGTCCTTCACATAAATAGAAATGGCCCCCACATATCCTTGGAGTCCCCACTCCCAAGGCTAGTCATACTTCCTTCACCTTTTTCTCATTCCCTTACCATCCAAGTTGACATGCTAACACTTGTTAGCATATTAGAGTAATTTAAGGGGAGTGGTCGGAAGTCCATTCTGGTTGAGTAGGGTCTAACTGACAGTGTAGGTCATGGCTCCACCACTGACCTGAGCTATTTAACCTTGGTTGAGTCCCTCTACAGTGGTTGGCTGCAGGACTACCACTAAAATTTAAGCTCATAGGGGCAGGGTGTTTGTCCAATACTGAATCCCTGGGCCTAGCGATGAACAAGTGAATGAATGAATGAATGAATGAGGAAAACCTAGCACTTCCTAGCTGCAGTAATGACATCTACTCTCCTTTACTTTGCTTCACTTTATTGGGTCTCAATTTGTGCAACTAAACGTTCAGAAAAATAGGGGCGCCTGGTTGGCTCAGTTGGTTAAATGTCCGATTTTTTTATTTCGACTCAGTTTCTCATCTCAGGATTGTGAGATGGAGCCCCAAGTTAGGCTGTGCACTGAGTGTGGAGTCTGTTTAAGATTCTCTCTCTCCCTCTGCTACTTTCCCACCCCAGAAAAGAAAAACAAATGCATAAGGTGGGAATGAGAAGTTATTGTTTAATGGGTACAGGGAAAAAAGTTCCGAAAAATAAAAGTTCCCTTTCTCACTTGACTACTGTAAGGACAAAAATAATTTCAAAGTCATCTGTGAGTAGAAATCCCTGGCTATTCCACATAAAACTACAAGAGTTTTGGGGGTCCCCTGGGTGACTCAGTCACTTGAGTGTTTGACTCTTGATTTTGGCTTAGGTCATGATCTCAGGGTCATGGGATTGGGCCCCATGTTGTGTTCCATGCTTAGCAGTTTGCTTGTCTCTCTCCCTCTGCTCCTCCCCTGCTCTCGCTCTCTCTTTCTCTATCTCTCTCAAATAAATAAATAAATAAAATCTTAAAAAAGGAAACTACAAGAGTTTGGGAAAAATTCATAGGTTCTAATATAATATATATAGGCTCTTGTAGCCTTTATCACCAAAGCAAAAGGTATTTTACACTTTTCATTGCACACAGAATGACTTGCACCAGCAGGCAATCAATGTTTGTTTGAAGCGATTTAAGTTAGTCACTTACAAGAACCCAATTAAGGGCTGCTAAGAATCCACCCACTTTTTACAGGGATAAATTGAGAATGGCAGATGATCGAAGGGAGTTTTCCTTACTGACTGAATGACTGCAGACACTGCCAGACTTCCATTTTCACAACCCTCAGCCTCAGGCAAACAGCTTTACTGTCCCGATGGAACGAGGTGCTGTAGAGAATGGGTGAGAGGGAGGAGCAGGGCTGCAAGCTTGCCTTGGAACCAGGTTTCTGCCACTGACCTGTTTTTGGCCAAAGGGTAAAAAGAAAAAACGGAAACCCACCCACTCTCCCTTCTCCCTCCCCAGACAGATGTGGGGTCCAGGGAGGCACAGCAGTGTGGAGATGGTGAGCAGAAAGCCACTCCAAAATTTATTCCTGGGTGTGGGTGTCAGGGTTTGTAACTACATTTGTTTAGCCGAGGTAAGTCAAGGATTATGCAACAGTCAATGAGGAACACTCACTCTCTGTTGCTATTTGGAAGCTGGATATGAATCAATATCAACAGAACCTCCTCCAGAGGTCAGCTGTGCAGAGAATCTCGGCTTCAACAGAAGATCTCAGCTATGTGGGGAATCAGGAGGATCTGACCAGTTTTCCAAAATGGACCTGGTAGATGAGCATTTCCACTGTCGTGTCAAAGTGATGAGAGGAGTTTGGCTGGGTTGTGTTGTTCCCCAAAGTGTGTGGGTAGAATGGCTTCTACGGTGGGAGGGCAGGAACCTGGGCTGATTCGTCTTTGCAACACCTTCCACTTGGTCCGTAGCCAGCACTACCCTCACCACCACTATCACCACTACCAACTCAATGTCACTTTCCTCTCAATTTGGATCCCATAATCTTATCTCATCAGGACCCTCAATTGCCTTCCTCCTTTTTAATGAACCAGTCTCATAATCCCACATGTGGATTTTTACCTGCATCATCCAGTTGTTCGGGAAAGAAACTGTTCAGCTGTGAAAATTGGTACACCATGAACTACGAGGCAATGATCCTTCAGCATTATCTTATTTGCTACTTCTGCAGGACAGGGATTATTCTTACCCCAATAAATAAACAAGAAAACTGAGGCTCAGATAGTTCTTTTTCCACAGTGAGAGATTTGAGAAATGTCTTGAGGGAACTATTAGAATTATTTTTGTCTTACTTATTTGTCAGGTAAGAATAATTGCTGCTATTGTGATCTTACAATGTCAGTGTCTGTCTGACTCTCTGCTAGTCTCGATTAAATTTTCACTTTATTTGGTTAAGATTTTTTGGAGCCTGTAGATAATGACAATAGAACCCCAAAGTGCTTGCTCTCTCTAAATCTCTGGAGATGACAAAATCTGGAAAAGGAAACGAGGGTGCAATCCCAAGTACCTGACTAAGCTCTAGGAATGAGATGGCAGGCTGCTCTCTCACCTACTGTTGTAAAATCCATGCAATCTTACTTTATGAATTAAGCCTTACTTTTTAAAAAAGATTTTATTTATTTATTTGACAGAGATCACAAGTAGGCAGAGAGGCAGGCAGAGAGAGAGGAGGGGAAGCAGGGAGCCAGATGCGGGGCTCAAACCCAGAACCCTGGGATCATGACCTGAGCCAAAAGCAGAGGCTTTAACCCACTGAGCCACCCAGGTGCCCCAGAGGTAAGCTTTCTTTTTAACCACTCAGCTTCAAGAGAATTCCAGGAACTGTCAATTTACTCTCTTCCATGGATCCTTCCCATATCTTACCATGGAGATTATGCAGTATTTAAAGATACACCATTTCTATGTTAGGAAATGGGAGGGAAACACATTCTGATTCATTCCTTCACTGATCTGCGGTCACTGACTTCCGGAAGCTTTGCCAACTACTACATTGCTTTTCAGCAATCCCCTGGCTGTTTCCCGAAGTTCACTCCAACTCAGTTAAGAGTTAGCTCATGGTGGGCTGGGCAAGGAATCCAGAGATGGTGGGTGATATGGTCCCAGCAGGTCATGCCCCTAATTCGCTGTGGTTGACCTTTTAGCCAGTCCAGTGCCTTCCCCTACACCGAAGGGAGTGGACTCCTCTTGCTACCCAAACCGTGGTGGCCCTTGGGCCAGCGCATTTGCATCGGCGTCACCCGGACACTTGTTAGAAGTGCAGATCTGCATTTTGACGCCATTCCACGGAGGATTCACAGGCATGACCAAGTCGGAGAAGCACTGGGTTCTGAAACGCACGCTAACAACCCTCATGCTTCCCTTTTCCCAGCAACATAACGAGATGACTGATGAGATCTGGGGTTTGATACCTGACGCCATACAAATTCCATCCATGGCGTGAGCAAGCTTCTTCCTCTCTGAAGCGGTGACACTGCGGTGGTTCTCACGATGTAAGCAAAACGCGCAGCACCCCACAACCCTCACCCAGCCTTCCATCTGCCCGTCGTTGGGCCATGAACGATGGAGTGGGCCCCAAAAGCCCAGGTCGCAGAGCGAGCCGGCTCCCTGTTTTCACTTTAATAATAGGAAATGTTAGTGCAATTCTAAGTGGAGTTGTTGTTGTTTAAATAAAGCATTTAAGTCATCCGGTTGGCTTTCCTTGCAACCTTGCCAAGCTCTGGAAACATTCCTGACGCTTCCTTTCTGAGCTCCCATCCGGGCCGGGATTTTTCTCCCCGGTTCACAGCTAGGAAAGACTAAGTAAACAAAAACTATTTAGATTCTGGGCTTGACGGCGTTGGGGCCACACCTCGTGGCGCAGGCGAAAACCAGCGCCAGCCTGCGACGGCACTTGGCGCGGCAGAAACGTCCTTCACCCGTGTCTCCGCCCTTTAGTGACAAAAGCAGCTGGGAGGCGGGGCTAAGACGCGGAGTACGCTCGGCCATGTTTTTCAGGTCTCCTCGTTCCTCACCGGACGTTAAAGATCGACGCACGAATCTGGAAGGTACCATTATTTTTGATTCAATCATTCTATCCGAATTTGAGATATTCGTAGACATAGCTATAGAAATTAAGTCCCTTGGACATTTTCATATTTATATTCCGTATCGGTGGCAAGGAGAGGTATACGAAGGGTAGCTTGGAGTAAGTCATTCCGCCTTCTTTTCAACTCGGGCCTCCGCTACTTGGGCTCGCTTATACGTCACTTCCGGGGACCGAGCTCTTGATACCGGAAAACGCGCGTGCGGTGCCGGGAGCGTTTTTGCCCGCGCTGTGCTGCCATGGGCCGGCGGAGAGCGGCGGGTCCCGAGACCCTCGGCCGGGCCCTTATCCGCCAGAAGACTCAGCGAAGCCGTAACCCCCGTCACGGCGACGTCTGGGTAAGACAGAGCTTATCGTGTTTCGTGGCCTTTTTTTCTAGCTATGAGAGTTTGGATGCTGCGAAGCCTCGGGGTCGGAAGTCACAGGAAAACTTTGTAGGGAAAACGGCGCCTCAGGAGGGCTCGGAGAGAGGAGTGTGTGTAAGTTCCCCCCCGGCGGATAAGCAGGCCCAGGGCCCCGAGGTGGAGGCGGGAAAGGACGGCTAGTGTGATGATGAGGCTGTTGGGAGAGCTTGAAGCGCTGTGAATGTAGGGAGCGTCTGATAGTTGCGGAGCAGAAGACACGTAAAAGCTACTTCTTTTGGTATTGTCCAAAGGACTCCTCCTGGAGCGGCCGGTTGCCCCCAGAAATACGAAATAACTCGGATGCTTGCTGCATCCTTTTTATTCCCTAACGGTGTCGGTGGACGAGGAGCCCTGCATCTCCAGACTGTGGTGAGCCGGCCCCGGACTTCCCTGGACCTACGGATGAACACAGTTTCAGGATCCTAGAAAAATGGATGACGTAGTCTGATGCTTGCTTTTCGGACATACCCCCTAGGTGTTTGAGATTCACTGTGCTGTGTGCGCGCCACTGTAATACCATCTGATGTCCCGCCATTGTGTACCCAGAGTAAAGGCAGACGGGGCTCTTCCGTAGTCGTCAGGTCCAGGTGACTCTAGACACTAGATATCATTAGATCGTTTAGTTGATTTGGAGGGAACTTGTTACAGTCTGACCTTTAGGAAGTGGGAGGAAGATTGAATACGAATTCTTAAGAATTGGATTTTGATTCTTCCTCTGATTTTTTTTTTTTGTGGCCTTGAACCCACCACTTGCTCTTTTAACCTTCGGGTTTTTTATTTATTTGTACCTGTAATGAGCATGTAGATAGAATAGTGTTGATCAAGCTCTGGATTGCACCTGGAAATCAGTTAAGTAGGTTCCAACTAGTGGTTTTTTAACCCAACAGGATAGAACTCAAAATATCAGAGTGTATCATATGCAATAAGGTAACTTCGTTTCAGCATTTCCCCCCCCCCCCCCGCATATTTTACTGCTTGGCACAGAATTGTACCATTTTGTGTATCACAGCATTTGAGTCACTGTGTAATCTGTATTTTTTACTGTGGGTCTCCATAAAAATTTTCAATTATGTCTGCCAGGATCAAAGAGTCTAGATTCAGATTTTCTCTCTACCATTTATTAGCAGAATCTATAGACAAATTATTTTTATCTATTTGAAACTGTTTTCTTGTCAGCAAAATAGAGTTACAGTAAAATTTATTTCAAAAGGTTTGAAAATTAAATGAAATAATGAAGAGAACTTGCCTGTCGTATCTAAATGTTTACACTACTTAAATGTTAACTGGTATTAGCTTTGACTGTAAAGGGGCTGACACCACCCTCACGACCACGAACAGTTCCTTGGGAGGTTAGAGTTTGTTCAGATGTCAGAAGCAGAAGAGAACAGCTGTATTATTACCCTGTGTTTTATTCATAGCTACACACAAGTGAGCTCAATGATGGCTACGATTGGGGTCGTCTTAATCTTCAGTCAGTGACTGAACAAAGCTCCCTGGATGATTTCCTTGCGACTGCAGAACTTGCAGGAACAGAGTTTGTAGCTGGTAAGTTGTTTATTCCCAAGTACATAAGACACACTGGTCATTCTTCCAGCTTTGCTGACTAGATGCAGATTTGTCTACTTGGAAGTATTTTGTGGACCCTACTAAACTCATAAATGGGTAGTCTTTAACCCAAAGCCAGATATCCCAGAAGAGTGTAGGAAGGTCTGTCTAATCAAGTAGAATCAAGCTGTGATATTCAGAATGTACCACAGTTTTAAAATTAAACTCTTAAAAAACCTTCAGATTATACATTGTATCGAGTTCAAGAAACTCGGTCTTTGTAGAAAAATGACCAATCAGCATTGTGGCGGGCAGTACCAGAATTTTCCAGAAAATGTTTTCTGATACCATTGTTAGAAGCCAGCTCCCCGGGTCTGCTGTTGTTATGTAGGCAGTTTGAATTGTATTTTAAAGCACTTGTTGACACACTGTAGTGAATTTTCCATGCATGTAATTTGTTTTAATCACTGCTCTCCCATGTTTTTCTGTATGTCTTCTGAGCACTAAGAAAAGTACCTGGCACAGGTAGCATTATAAACTATTTCTGTTGCTCTTTTGTTGTAAACCTTATTGTGCTGTTCAGTGAATTCATTCATTTATTTAAATGTTCTTATTGGGCTCCAGCTGCTCTCAGGAATTGTACTGGCTACTGAGAGTACAGTGTTGAATAAGATAACTTTGTTTCTGCAGAATTTTGTTTTAGGGGCTATGAAGTCTGTAGCAAACAGTGGGATCATAAAAGATGTAGTTAGTATTCATTCTGTCTGAAGGACGGCTAGGGCCAAGCAAGGAAAGCTTTACGCTGGGACTGAGTCTCAAAGGATGAGTAGGTGTTAAGACAGGTGAGGTGACACAGGACGACGTATCCAGGCAGGTGGAGGACTCAAGCTAGTATGTGAGCAGTAGCTTACCTTATTCAGAAAATGGTTGTAAGTTGGCCTTGCGGATACTTGAAGTACACAGGGACAAGATGTGATGCACAAACAGTAGGGGGTGGTCAAGGGCTAGAGCCTGAGAGAATAAGGGCTTTAAAGGAATTTTTTGACAGGTTTAAGCAGGTGTCAAACATGATTTTAGATTTCATTGTTTTGAAGGATCACTGATGGGTTTTGAGGAGGAATGACCAGTTACATTAGTCCAGCAAGAGAACTAGGCCAGACTGAAATAGTAATGATGGAAGAATGGCACAAAGAATCAGAACAAGATTAATAGGGAGATGGAACAAACCAGATGTTGTAGAAAGGCATGGAGTAAGTGCAAAAGAGTGAGGAGCGGTAGAGCCAGCATTGGAAGAGAGAGAAAAGGGCATAGAAAGAGAGGAAGGTGAGGAAGTAGAGTTCGTGAGCATATTGTATTCTTTTTGAGATGGTTGACTATGGCAGGGAGAAGTGCATGTGTGCATGCGAGCTTATCTGTGTAATCCAGGTTAATACCAGCAGGTGGTAGGCTCTGGGGTAAGAGCCAGCAGAGAGGGAGAGGTTGAAAATACAACATTTGGTTTCACAGTATCAAAAACGTAAAGTGCATATTTTATGACCTGGTGTTTCCACAATATCTACACTAGATCAGTGGTTCTCAGGTGTTAGCATCAGAATTACCTAGAAAGCAGATTCCTGGGCCCCTTCTCTGGAGATTGAATAGGTATGGGTTGAGCCTGAGAATTTGCATTTCTGACAAGTTCCCAGATAATGCTGTATTTAAACAGTGAATACTTGGAAACAACCTAAGTGTTCAATAGGTGGGAAAATGGATAAACCGTGGCATAGACATGCTATGGAATACTATGTGGCAGGTAAAAGGAATGAGATAAATGTGTGGATACTTAAGTGAAGGATGTCCATGTCCTGTTACCATATGAAAAGACCAAGTTGTGGAGTAGTACACATGGTATGGTACCATTTGCATTAAGAAAATAATCTGACTGGGTCACCTGGGTGGCTCAGTCAGTTAAGCATCTGACTCTTGATTTTGGCTCAGGGCCTTGTGATCAGGCCTCACGTCAGGTCCTGCATCGGGGTGTCTGCTCAAGATTCTCTCCCCCCTCCTCCAAAAAAAAGTAAAAGGAAATAATCTGACCAATCTGTATATCTATGTGTATATTAGGAAATAACTTAGAGGCCTTCTCATTTAATCAGTAATCTCCAGGGAGAGAACTGAGATTGCAGGGGTGGGCAGAAGAAGGTTGGGGGTGGGTCAAAGAGAATGTTTGCCTTTATGGTTGAATTTTTTTAAAAGGAGAGTTTATGGGGGCACCTGGGTAGCTCAGTGGGTCAAGCCTCTGCCCTAGGCTCAGGTCATGATATCAGGGTCCTGGGATCGAGTCCCGCATCAGGCTCTCTGCTTGGCAGGGAGCCTGCTTCCTCCTGTCTCTCTGACTGCCTCTCTGCCTACTTGTGATATCTGTCAAATAAATAAATAAAATCTTAAAAAAAAAATAAAAGGAGAGTTTATGAATTATGTAGTTAAAAATTTTTTAATTTTTAGAAACGAGGGGAAATAGAGTTTAATGAGGAAATGGAACAAAGTCTGAGTCTGGAAGGAGATGGGAATAGAATGGGGTCAAAAGGAAGCTGAAGATTGGTGCACACATTAAGAAATGTGTAGATGAGGGACGCCTGGGTGGCTCAGTTGGTTAAGCAGCTGCCTTCAGCTCAGGTCATGATCCCAGCGTCCTGGGATCGAGTCCCACATCGGGCTCCTTGCTCCGCAGGGAGCCTGCTTCTCCCTCTGACTCTGCCTTCCACTCTGTCTGCCTGTGCTCGCTCTCACTCTCTCTCTCTCTCTCTCTCTCTTACAAATAAATAAATAAATAATCTTTAAAAAAAAAAAAAAAGAAATGTGTAGATGAGAAGGTAAAATGGTGGGTATCTAATAGTTTCAATTTTTCTATTAAGGTAGAAGATCATCTGAAGGGAATGTAGTTAGAGTTCAGGGAATGGAAGAACCAAGAATATAGAGAGATTGTCTTCCTTCTAGGTCAAGTCCTAGGACTTACCTAATGTTGAGCCCATAACATTTGTAATGACACTGAATTGTCATGTAATTAATATATATTTTACGTATCTTTGGAATCTCTGTAATGATAAGAATGTCCTTCTGTATGCTAGTAAGATAGTTGGTGCTTGAGGAATCTCAGGATAGCTTCAGGATGAGGGTTGGTCTCTAGACAGACCTAGTTGGTAATTAGAGGATTGAAATTTTTCGGCACTACCAAGTTAATCACAAAGGTAATTTAATCAATCATGCCTACACAGTGAAACCTTCATAAACCTTTCAAAAATCCATTAAAACCTCATTGTTTCATACCTTCTCATCCTTTCCCTTAGTAATGCAGAGGTGATAGAATTCTGTTTCAGTTTTCTACAGTCTGAAGATCCTACTGGACATACAGAGATAGGGGTTCTTAATCTGGAAACTACATATTTCACTTGTCTGTGTGAACCCTGCAAACTGCATGCCAAATTTGTGTGTGTGTGTGTGTGTGCGCGCGCGCGTGCTTGTGCATGTGAGAGAGAGAAAATGCGTGTTTTTGGATGGGTCAGTGGTTTTTAAATAAATTTTTATATGGGCCCCTGGCCTAACCAAGGAGGGCAGAATAATAAGAAATGCTAAATGTTCTTTGGGAACTCTACTTTTAAAAGATGACACAGGTAGTACTCTTTATTTTCAGCAAATAAGTAAGCATGATGTTGCGCTGTTTTGTCTTCACCCCTGGTTCCAATAACTGGAGCTTCTAAAACCCTTCCTGAGTTGGGGGTGAGAGGAGTGTCTTTTGTTATTCATTATAATCCCCTTACAGCCATTCCAGAGTTTATGTTCATGGGGTGACTTGTGGACCCTAGGTAGCTTCTGCAGGGGGCTCTTTGCACAAGGAACCAAACCTGTTATTAGAGGCTTGGAGTTCTGAAGACTTCAGTAGAGGTGCTAGAATTGAGCTTGCCACTGGTAACCAGTGATTAAATCAGTCGTGCCTGTGCAATAAAGCCTCCATAAAAGCCCATTCAGAGACTTGGCCTCTGAAGTGCAACAGTTTTGGGGGACTACGCCTTTAAACCTTTGGAGGCTCATACAACTCTTGATAGTGTCAGAATATAATGGAATTGTAGGACATCCAGTTGTTGTCCGGAGAGCTTGAGAGCTCATTCCTGGTGTGGGAAAAGACACATTGGGTGTCAGGAGTATTCTGAGTAAATAGAGTTCAGAGCCAAGAGGCTGCATTATCGTGCTACTTGGCGCAGCCCTCAGAGTAATGCTGCTGAAATGAGAACGAGAATGGATAGTTGGCTTTCTGAGGGTTGGGAGATGAGGCAGTGGGTGCAGTGGTAAGGAACTTTGATGTTTAGTTGGAGACTGGTTGTACTATATGGTTTTGGCCAAATAGGAAAAGAAATGAATCTGTGAGCCGGACGAGGGACTAGGAGAAAAGGAAAGACTCAAGGGGCTAGAGGCATGTAGAGATTAGACAAAGCAGGGTAGGAACATCAGCTGGGAGATCACCCTTGGAAGGAGGAATTCTGTGAAAGAATTACCAGATACGGGGCTTGAGGCGTGTGTTTTTTGACTCTTGGTTGAGGATGCATGAATGAAAATAGTGGTTGGATGGACTGGACTAGGCAGATGGAGTTCCTAGATGGTGTTGATGGTCTGACAAGGGTAGCAGACTAATCTGCTTAAAGATCAAGAGAAACATTGCTGAAGATGTTCTGTTATCTTTGAATAGGACCTTCCCTTAGCCATTAGGTAAGAAGCTTAACTGGCTTCTCTCAGTGAGTCACCTGCCCATGGAGACTAGGTGGCTGTGTGTGAAATAGAGACCCAGAGCCCTAGAGCAGAGAGCTCTGTAGTTTGTACATGGACATGGCTTTTTTTTTATTATTATTATTATTCCTTTGAATTGTTATATAGTAGTAATTGTGAATTGGGTATTCATCATAAAACATCCTACATAAATGATGGCTGTGTGATAGTTCACCAGTTATAGTTCACCAGTTTTAACTGGAGTGAGTCTCCTTGCTGAATCTTTACTTCCCGACCCCCTCCCATTGGGTGATAATTATTCCCCATAAGTAAAATGAGATGGGTTGTACTCAATCTTTGCAGTCCCTTCCCACTCCTACGGTTTCTCTTTCCTTGAAATGCATTCAGTATATGGAGTTTTATAAAATGAGTATTTGAAAAAAATGATTGGCTTTTTGAAAACTTTAGTAAAGATTTTTCTCTTTCATTCCTTTTTTGGTAGATAACTTCACTTGGAAATTATTTATCCAAGGCTGGAGGTATCTACATCAAGAAAGCTCAAATTCTGTTTTAGATGCTATATTTTTTCATTTTAAGGTAATGACTAATACCACTCAATAGATTGCCACTTTAGTTACAATATTTAATTTTCTTCTCTAAACAGAGAAGCTTAATATCAAGTTTGTGCATCCTGAGGCTAGAACTGGACTGCTGTCTTTTGAGGAGAGCCAGAGAATTAAGAAACTCCACGAAGAAAACAAACAGTTCTTGAGTGTGCCACGGAGGTGAGTTGAGCAGAAATGTAGGACATTACAAGGCATCCTAAGTATAAAATTTTTCATTTGATGTTCTCTCTTTTCCTGTTTCCTTTTATCACTGCCATTATTAAATCCAAATCCCCTGTTTTATTTTGGTAATTCACATGGAATTATTTTTCCTCTGTGATTGTTTCAGACCAAAGTGGGACAAAAACACTAGTCCAGAAGAACTCAAACAGGCAGAGAAAGATAACTTTCTAGAATGGAGACGTCAACTTGTCCGGTGAGTGTTGGAATATAGAAAGATTGGTCTTGAAATTCTGAGCCTAGCATTTTGGTGTGTTTGTATTGGTCTTTGCATTTTGAAGGCCTGATTCTTTTAAAAAGGAAATGGTAGATTTCTTCTTTCAAGTGCAAATTCTGTGTGTGACCAGCGTTATACTGGGTACATGTGCATCTTTGCATAAAGATGATAAATTGATTACTCCACTCCATTCCTGGCCTTCGTTCCCTCATACTCTTCTCTAGCCATTAGTCACCCTGGAGTTGATCACTGCTCTCTTAAGCATTCTTCCAGAAGGAGGTGTGTGGGAGAAATTTCATTTTGAATGTCTAGGGCTTAAATAAAGTATAAAATTTCAAGTTTGATTTTCATTTGGCTTAGCAGAAATTAATAACAGTTTGATAGTTAATAATTGTGATGCAGTAAATATGAGTGTTTCTACTATTTGAAACCTTCGATTATAATCTGGCAAAGATAAAAACTTTTCATTCTAAAGCCAGGCTAGAAGAGGAACAAAAATTGCTGTTGACTCCATTTGAAAGAAATTTGGACTTTTGGCGCCAGCTCTGGAGGGTGATTGAGAGAAGGTAAGTTACCATTTTCCTTTTGTGTAACTAAGACATTAATGGTATTAGATTAGATTCAGATGTTGGTAAACGCTCATAGACCCCGGAAGCAGGGGTGCTCAGGGATTAAACTATGCAAATGGCTATTGAGAATTATTATAAAAACTGAAAGTGTAATGCTGTATTTCTTTCAAGTATAGATTTTTTTTTAATTAGGTAAACATGTTGATAAGCGTGTGAGAATGGTGAATGTTTTCTGTAAGATGAGTTCTGAAGTACCTACAGTTATTTCAACAAATGTCTGTTGATTCCTATTGGAAATATGGGTGTGAAAGAGGTAGATGTCTGCTTGCAAAGAGAAAATATGTTGTGGGGGGGGATCAGGGACACAGGAATGAAGTGCAGTCTTTGTACTCAGATGATCAGTACATGGTAAATCCAGAGTGTGATTCCTGCTATGTTACAGATAGAAAGACAGTGGGCCGAGTTATAACAGAGGAAGGAGCACCTGGTAAGGATTGTGGGACTCAAGGAGTGATTTGTTTTAATTGGAATTAGTAGTGATGGTTGCACAACTTTGCAAATATACTAAATACTACTGAATCATAAACTTTTTTTTTTTAAAGATTTTATTTATTTATTTGACAGAGATCACAAGTAGGCAGAGAGGAGAGAGTGAGAGAGTGGGAAAAGCAGGCTACCTTCTGAGCAGAGAGCCTCATGTGGGGCTCCATCCCAGGACCCTGGGATCATGACTTGAGCCACTGAGCCACCCAGGCACCCCTGAATCGTAAACTTTTAAAAGGTTTAAATTTGGGGCGCCCAAATCTCTCTGCCTGCCTCTCTGACTACTTGTGATCTCTCTCTGTCAAATAAATAAATGAAATCTTTTTTCAAAATAAATAAAATAAAAGGGTTAATTTTATGATGTATGGATTATATCTCTTTTTTTTTTTTTTTTTTTTTTTTTTTTTAAAGTCACTTGCATACCTTCCCCATCCTGCTCCTGCAAGGGCAGAGAGAAGGCTGTTGGGCTGGAATATAAGGGTGTCAGGGTAACAAGGCAAATCTCTAAAGAGTCTAGAAAGTAGAAGCTTGCTGCTGATTCCCAGACTCTGTGCAGGCCCCTTTGATTCAGTTAGGCTTGAACGAGGCTCGGGAAGACCCACTGATCTCCTGGGGAACTTTTGTGGAGTACAGTGGATCTCTTCTTTACGACCTCTTGAGCAGTTAAAGATGTGTACTGCTGCTTCCAAAGAAAAATGGTAACAAGGTTTAACATATGGAAACTTGGCCTTGGAATGCCCCCATCTTCGTATTTAACAGTATTGTTTTGTTTTTCTGCTTGTTTTTTTGATTTTAGGTTTTCTCCTACTTCCTACATTGCCTGACTTTACTCCCTATTCCTTTTTTTTTTAATTTATTCTGGTTTCTGACTTTTATGTAAGAGGCTTTCCTCAGGTATCAAGTGACCTTTTTAAAGATGTTTATTTATTTATTTGGGCGATAGAGAGAGAGAGCACAAGCGGTGGGAGGAGCAGGGAGGAGGGTAGGGCAGGGGGAGAGGGAGAAGCAGGCTCCCCACTGAGCAGGGAGCCCAAGACAGGGCTTGATCCCAGAACCCTGGGATCATGTGTGACCTGAGCTGAAAACAGATGTTTAATCGACTGAGCCACCCAGCCAGTGTGATTATATTTAGGAATGAATTCTTAGGGCACCTATGGGGGGCTCAGTGAGTTAAGCGTCTGCTTCAGGCTCAGGTCATAATCTCAGGGTTCTGGGATCAAGTTCTGCATCAGGCTTCTTGCTCAGCAGGGAGCCTGCTTCTCACTCTGCCTTGCGCTCCCGCTGCTTGTGCTCTCTCTTGCTCACTCTGTCTGACAAATAAAATATTTTTTAAAAAAAAGAAGAAGCAGCAGAAGCATTATAAACGTGATTGACAAGACTACCTGTTTGGTTGGAATTTGCCGACTGTGGACTTCACTGTATAGGACCAAGTAGGGGTCAATTTTATTCTGTTGGAATACCCCTAAGATGTTAGGATTTGTAGGGTTTTTCCCTAGAGCCAGTCAGTTTCTTACAGAGAATGGTCTCCTGCCAAGAGCATGGCTAAACGTGGTGGGTGTTAGGATGCAAAGAAGTTGTACATTTTCACTATTTGGTACATAGACTTGTTTAATCCCCTCTTCTTCTGTATGGCACCTTTTTCCCACCTTCTGTGCTTGAGGTCCCAAGTCTTCAGCTTCTCAGGTTCATTTTCTCCATAATAGACCCTAGCCTTTTGCCACTGGGATAGGAGATTGAGGAGCTATAGTTGCCTGCCTCGAAGGCACAGGGAAGCAGACCTAAGAGCTCCTCATTCAGATTGATTACAGTTCTACACTTCACCCTTGCCTAGAGACCTTGCATCGGACACTTCTTACCTGCTCCCTCAGGGCTGAGGAATATGAACAGGCTACCATATACCATATACCCAGGAATATGACTGGGCTACCATGTCTCAATTGCTGCTGTTCTTTCTCTTTGTCCTAATAAGCTTCAAATTTTACTTTCATTCTTAGAGGTTTTGAGAGGGAAGCATATGTGTTCATTCTTTCACACTTGACAGAATGGCCCTTTACCCATGTTTTATGTCTCTCAATAAGCACCTGGTTTCCTGAGAGGGAGCTTGTTGTACTTGTTGAAATTCCTCACTTCAGTTATTTTACAATGTTACTTGCTCTGTTACTTTCATTATGAGGTATTTCTTTTTTTATAAAAGAGCATGTTTGTAACTTGCGGTATATGGTTTTTATCACATGGAAGTGGTTCTGATTGACATAGAAATATTATTGAAGTGACTACTGCCACATTTTTTAACAGGAAATATTTATTGATGTGTTTGGTACAACAGATGCCTCCTGTTTGGTAACAGGCTAGCTAAGCCATCTGCCTCTTTAATTTCAAGCGTAGTTATTGGAAAAGATTTGATGTATACCCTGTCACTGAAATGCAGGAAGCTGCTGGGACACAGAGGGCAGAACTCTGTATTCAGGAAGATAAGGCACTATTGTACTGCGGAAGCCTTTCCTGGTACACGATCAGCACTTTGCTCTGCAGCCTCAGGCAGCACATGAAGCAAGCGGTCTGAAGTTTGTCTTCTCTTTCTGGTGTCTGCTTGTTTGCGGGTAGACCTGATGTTGGTGGACCTTGCAGTTTTAGTTTATTAGACTCTGTCCATGTTTTGCACTCATTGTTGCATTTACTGTTAAATCCTCACAGTTTGAAAGTGGTAGGTAATACCTTAAAGAAGAAATACTGGGACCCACTTAATTAGAGAACTTAACAATTTGTCATTAATTAGCAAGTCTATGAGTTATTGGAATCACAATATTATGCTGGAAATTTATTCAGAAAGAAAATGTACTTGGATTCTTAAAGCCCTGCCTTAAATGGTAAGTTTGATTTAATACATTTCCTCCGTGTCCAGTCTAGTTGCATAAACATTACCTCAGAACAGGCTAACCAGACTCGGCTTTTTAGGAGACCGCTGTGAGCATGCCTGCAGCTTATTTCCTTCTGGTGGCAGCTGGCCACTAGCGCATCTTTCCTAGCCATGGAGGCAGAATGAAAGGAGGATCCTCCCAGAGCAGTGGGAGATTTATTCTCAAAGCGCTTGGCTACTCTAGTCCCCAATGCATTTGTGAGGGCTCTGAGGAGCTTGCTGTTGGCTACAGAAAGTTTTCTTGTTGCTGCATCTTCTGTGTGATGCAGAAGTTGGACTCCTTGGTCCTGCTTCAGTGTGCCATTTGATATTTTTCCCGTTTTGTATTTTAGCCATTTAAATGCCGTGGTGTTGGGGCGCCTGGGTGGCTCAGTGGGTTAAGCCTCTGCCTTTGGCTTAGGTCATGATCCCAGGGGCCTGGGATCGAGTCCCGCATTGGGCTCTCTGCTCAGCAGGGAGCCTGCTTCTCCTCATCTCTCTCTCTGTCTGTCTCTCTGCCTATTTGTGG